>NW_017671762.1:244115-254214 GCF_001879085.1 Nicotiana attenuata
TGCTTATTTTTATTTGGAGGGGTGGAGTTTATTTGATCTTATTTGCTGATTCTAAGACATTTGGCATGTACTTAACTTGATACTATTTTCTTTTTCTTTCTCATTATGTATATATTCTCTGTCTCTCTCATGATATACATATTCTCTCTCTTCTCTCATTATGTATATATCTTCTCTTTCTCTCTCATTATGTACATTCATTCTGTTTTCAATAGTTTTTGTTTTGTAGCTTCTTTATGTTTATTTCGTATTAGTTAGTGTTTGATTTAGTAGATTTTTTTTTATTTAGTAGCTTCTTTTCATGTTTCAGTAGATAATAAGCCTTTGATTTTTTTAATGCCATGGTTCTTTCCAAAGGTAGTTGTTGTGTGAACCGGTGACTCGTCCCAATGATGGATGGCGTGACAACCTTCTTAAGGAAATGAGTCCGTTTTGTGCTTAGGTAATAATAATAGTAGTAAAGAATAAAAAGACTTGATTAAGTCAAACTCGAAGATTCAAACATGCTTCATTTGGCACCAACACATTTAACTATGTGATTATGGTTAGAGATAAGGATTTTAAAAGGAAATAGATCCAGTTAGTGACTTTGTGACTCTTGTGTTGACTTTGATACCATCGAGTGGTCTAAGTGGACAATAGTAATCTTCAATCTTGAATTTGGTCGTTGTAGGCCCTCGACTATATCCTTTTTAAAAATCTAGTTGCGTGAGGGGTGAGATGCTTTGTTGCTAGTCCAAGTACCCGTGCGGAAGGTCTAGAACTTGCCTCGAATGTGTTTGAAGGCGAAAGCTTAAGTTTTGCTTGGCTTAAGAAGTGATTGTAGGCTTTCCTTGGCCCGTTTGAATTTTCCATTGCCTACCAATGTTGTTATCCCTAGTCTACCCATTTGAGCCTCAAGCCTTTCTCATTTGATAACCATGTTACAAGCCTTTACCCGTTTTGTCGTGGCCATCTCTTGGCACCCGAGCTTTCCTTAACACTCTTGTGAAACAATGGGCTAAAAATGTAAGTTTGGGGGAGAGACGAGGAACTTGAAAGAGGTATCATGGCACAAAAAGAGAAAATAAATGATGAGAAGGAAAGGGAAAGAAAAGAAAGGCACAAATAGAAAAATGCAAAAGAAAGTGAATAAGTGGAAGAGTTGAAGAGATTCAAAGAAAAATAATGATCCAAAACACGGGGAAATCAAAGAGGGAGAAAATGAATGTCATGATCAAGAAAGAGAGATGTTAAGTCTCTCTAGTTCCCCAAGGAAAAGAAAGTGCCTCAAAGAATTGGCAAAGCGTGAGCCGATAACAAAAAAATGGAGTGCTTAAGAAAAGGTGAACCCACGCAACCATAGTGTATCCAATCTTAGTCCAAAAGCCTTCATTACATCTCGAAAAAGCCCTACTTGATTTCAAGCCGAGTGAGCTTATATTAGTGGCGATCTACATGAGGGACAAGCATATGGTACTTCAAGCAGTACTTGCGACATTCTCTTGAGAGAGATGAGTGAACCTTTTACAAATTTGGATTGAGTACTAAAATTCTTAAGTGAGCTAGGCAAACAGAGAGTAGAGGAGGAGGAGTTTGGGATCCACAATGGCCTACATGAGAGAGCGAGCTTCCTTGATGAATAAAGTCAACTCTTGATGCTCAAGTGTCACATTAGAACTATATGTGCATAAATGTTTAATTTGTCACCTTGTTGATAATACATAAGTAGTGTGGGTAATTGTTGGTCCCAACTGATCTGTAAATGGCTCACCTTTGACTGGCTAAAATGATCCTTAACTTGTGGAGGTGAAAACTATTTTGTTTGCTTGAGTACAAGCAAAGACTTAAGTTTGGGGGAGTTGATAAGTGGGGATTTTGACTACTTATTAGCGCCTTTTAGCTTTTATTTTAGTCTAAAAGCATTGAATTTTGTTCCCAAAACTGATGAAATGTGCAAAAATTGCAGGAATGTTGGAAGTTGGACTCCCGAGATGAAATCCGACTAAAAAAGGAGTAATCTAAACACAAGGCAAACACAAGTGACTAGAGCTTCACAAGCCTTAACACAAACATCTTCGAGGGCAGCCTCAGAAACGGATCCCGCCGCATGAAAATCTCGAAAGACATCTAACTGGGCCTCGACATGAATCCACTCCTCATATAACTACCGAGGAACATAGGAAAATTTGAAGTACGGGAAGAGGATGGTTGCGCTAGTAATCGGGCCTTCTCGACCTCCAAAGCAGCAACACGATCATATAAGCTAGAAGTCTCTTTCTCCAACTCTCCAATCCTCTTATCGAGCCACTTCTTCTTTAAGCCTTGTCGTTACTAAGTCATTCTCTCACTTAGCACGGAGAGTCTGGATCACTGCCTCAAGAGACTCCACCTTCCTCAAAGCTTCTGACCGAGCGGACTTCGCCTTCTCTAGATCCTCTGTCTTATCGACGACCACCCACTAAGAGCCTCCGCTCTGAATTGACACTCCTCAAGCTGGGTTCGCAGCAAAACAACCTGAGCTTGGAGATCAGTGCACCAGGCTTTGACTCCCTTTCTGAGCTCGAGCTCCTCCTCTTCGTTCCTCAACGTCCCCTCCAGGATGTTGCATTTCCCCACCATCCACACTAGCTCCTCGTCTCGGGCCTTCAAGTCCTCCATCAGTTGGCGCATATGATAAGTGAGGATTTTGACTATTTATTAGCGCCTTTTAGCTTTTATTTTAGTCCAAAACATTGAATTGTGTTCCTGAAACTGATGAAATGTGCAAAAATTGCAGGAATGTTGGAAGTTGGACTCCCGAGATGAAATCCGACCAAAAAAGGAGTAATCTAAACACAAGGCAAACACAAGTGACTCGAGCTTCACGAGCCTTAACACGAACTTCTTCGAGGGCAGCCTCAGAAACGGATCCCGCCGCATGAAAATCTCAAAAGACATCTAACTGGGCCTCGGCATGAATCCACTCCTCATATAACTCCCGAGGAACATAGGAAAATCTGAAGTACGGGAAGAGGACGGTTGCGCTAGTAATCGGGCCTTCTCGACCTCCAAAGTAGTAACACGATCATATAAGCCAGAAGTCTCTTTCTCCAACTCTCCAATCCTCTCATAGAGCCGCTTCTTCTTTAAGCCTTGTCGTTACTAAGTCATTCTCTCACTCATAACGGAGAGTCTGGATCACCGCCTCAAGAGACTCCACCTTCCTCAAAGCTTCTGACTGAGCGGACTCCGCCTTCTCTAGATCCTCTGTCTTATCGGCGACCACCCACTAAGAGCCTCCGCCCTGAATTGACACTCCTCAAGCTGGGTTCATTGCGAAACAACCTGAGCTTGGAGATCAGTGCACTAGGCTTTGACCCCCTTTCTGAGCTTGAGCTCCTCCTCTTTGCTCCTCAACGTCCCCTCCAGGATGCTGCATTTCCCCACCATCCACACTAGCTCCTCGTCTCGGGCCTTCAAGTCCTCCATCAGTTGGCGCATATGATAAGTGAGGATTTTGACTACTTATTAGCGCCTTTTAGCTTTTATTTTAGTCTAAAAGCATTGAATTGTGTTACCGAAACTGATGAAATATGCAAAAGTTGCAGGAATGTTGGAATTTGGACTCCCGAGATGAAATCCGACTCAAAAAGGAGTAATCTAAACACAAGGAAATAAAAGGCACAGAAGCTTACAAAGTGCAGACCGCAGAATTTCATCTGCAGCCGCAAACAAAGAAGGAAGTCCCAGTAGACTTTCTAGCAAACTGCGAACCGTACAGGAATTGTGCGGCCGCAAAAGAAGAGCTAAAGATCAACTTCAGAGAGTGTGCAAATTTCCAAGTTCCGAGTCTTTTAGAATTGCAAACCACACAAGAATTGTGCGGCTGCAAAAGAAGTGCCTTGCGGTCGCAGAAGTAAAGGTGCAGACTGCAGAAGACTAGGTCGCGGCCGTAGTGCTAAATCTGCGAACCATAGAAATATTGCCTCGCGGCCGCAGTTAAGAACTATGCGGCCACAGAATCTCGGTTCCTGTAAGATGAAGAATTCTGCGGACAGCACATGGAATTGTGCGACCGCAGAACCTCCTGAGAGGCATTTTTGTCCGAAATTGTCAGCCTTGTATAAATAGAAGAGTTTACGAAATTAGGTCAGGTTTTTTGAATATTTTAAGTACTGTAGCTGTTTCTCTTTGCTTCTTTAGAAAACTTTAGCTTATTTTTGGTGATTTAACATTAGATTTCTCTATTCTAATCTTCCAATATGAGTTTTATAATCTTTTCTTCTATGTTTTCTTCTACACCCACTATGAGTAGCTAGATTTTTACTAGGGTTGTGACCCAACCCTTGTGTGTAAACCTTATAGGTGATTAATTTTGTGCTTGTTTATGAACGGGTGTTTATTATTTAGCTTAGTTCATGCTTCAATTGTAGAAGTAATGGTTGCAAACATTGATTCATGCCTATTGACTTAGTCTCTTCTTGAGAAAGAGGGACCTAGTCTAGGTTAACTTAGCTAAGAAGGAATTGGGTGAACTAAGAGATTGATTAACCCAATTAAAGGGTTCAACCTAGAGATAGTAACAACCCGACTTGAGCTCTTATCAACCGTTTGGATAGATACCCATTTCTGGTCGTGAGAAAGCCAAATTGGGAAAAACCACTCTCTGACCGAGAGGTATTGAGTGGGCAATGTAGTGTTGTGAGGTATAATACACCCAGTCAATAAACGAGCATAAAAGTCTTTATCACATTAGGAAAACACCTAGGTCATGGTCACAACCCTAGGCCTTTTATATATTTTAAAAACACTCAAAAACAATCATCTCTATTTTTATATCTTTAAATTTGTAATCATTAGCTTGATTTAGAAGTAGAAACAAAAACCTATTTGTGGAAGTGCAATTTAGATTCTTCACTTGCTTATTCCGGATATATACTCCTAACTCCCATCATAGCTCCCTGAGGATTCGATTCCGATTCTTTGTTGGGTTTTATTATTGCAAACAAGCGTGTCATACCGCTTTAGAGGCGTACATTTGGATGTGATCAGCACATCGCCACCTTCACGAAGCTGACACCGAAGCTCCCGGTACTTCTCAAGGACTCTAAAGTACTTGTCCTTCAATTTAACATAGATATCTTTACGCCTCTGATCCCTACGAGCACTCTCAGTTTATAAGAGGATCGTCTACAAAATGACCAAAGAACGTTAAAGACTATGAAAGAGCAAAACCAAAGGAAAACAACGAACAACAAATGTACTTACCTGAAGGGCGAGGCCAACAATGTTGTTCGACATGTCATTTTCATTGTAGTCTTGAGGGTCATACCCTGAACTTCAGAACTAAGATGGACAAGGGAGGGGATCATCTTCTTGGTATCAACAAGAAGATTACGGTCCATCGGGATTGTAATAGTCCTCGAATCCCCCTCCAACCTCAATTCAAGTTGAGTAAGCCCCTCGTCAACCATCCTCAGGTCAACTACATCTATTTCGGAATCAGATCCAATATCCACCTTAGCAACAACCTTACGTATATCATCAGTCGAAGAAGGTATGTCTAGCGCAACCCCAGAAGATGAGGACTCTTCGCGTCTTGGAAGAATAGGGCTGTCATGGCCCACCACGCCTTCGACCGCATCCCCCACATGTCGTATATTCGTATCCTCCAAACAAATGGTCTCGGGACTAGCTCTGGGCTCTCCCCGATATGCACTGTGGTTGTCTCCCGAAAGACAAAATCGCAGTCTCCTACATTGACGGTCGCCGAGTTCTCTCCCCCAACGTCCACGGCCCTTCTACTACAAGGCATCAGATCTCCAACATCGGGCAAAAGTTCGTCGTCTTCGTCTATAAGAGCGTACAAGGGAGAAGCCTAGGTCTCCACGACCGAAGTCTCCACGGCCGGAGAAGGGACAGATTCAGACGCAACAACAGGAGGGACCGGGACAAAAGCAGAATCAGCCGCAATCGAAGAAGGGGCGGGATCCGAGGACGTAGTAACTTTCCTCTTCCAGAACGAGGATGCGGGAGCTCTCGACCTCCTCGAAGATCTCCTGGCTGAAGCTAAGAAAACACAAAGAAAAGGAAAACTCAGCAAAGGTAAACAAAAAAAATAGAGAACTAAGACACAGATGATAAAAGGAACTTACCAGTCGAAGAGAGAGCAGGCCCAAACTTCTTGAAGAAACTTGACCATTCGCGAATCCCTACAATATTAGGGAGTAGCCAATCAACCCAGTCAGAAATGTGAACGACCAAAGGAGGAGGCGAGGTCTTGGCTGCATGAGAAGAGGACAAGAGGTCAAAACCCACGACCAAGCACAGGAGAAAAGTCAGATATCGATAAACAAGGAAACTAGGTACTTACGAGCATAATTCTAAGCCTCAGGAAAACCGTCGGCATTGCCCACCACGTCCTCGGTTCTGACAAAAAAGAAGTTGAACCAGAATTGGCGGTTGGCTTTGTCATCCATCTTTACCACCAAGCATTTTCCCCCTCGGTGGCGAAGATTCAACATCGTCCCCCTATAAAAGCTAGGGGCAAACAGATGTATTAAGTGTCGAAGTGTCAACTCGACCCCGACAAGCTCAACAAATTTGGTAAGCATCTTTATAAGCTTATAAATGTACTACGCGAGCTGAGCTGGGCAAACACCGTAATAACGATAGAATTCCTCCATTGGTGGAAGGATAGGGAGAGTGTAGCCGACTTGAAAGGGGTAGGCGTAGAAGGCCTAGTACCCAGGATGGTGAACCTGCACCGTATCCCACCAACCGGGATTAATTCAATATGATTGGGAAGGCCGAACTTAGCCTTAAGCTCTTCCAATTCCTTCACTGTCATCACTGAACGAAAGGCTCCAGGGTCATCTTTAGGTGATTTGGTAAAATCTGATCTGGAATTAGGGTTGCGAGGAATTATCTCCTCCACCGACGGGAAGGTTCCATCCTCAACGGTGGCAGGAAAAATCTCCTCATGGGAGGGAAACACCACACCATTTCCCCACCAGACTCAGAAGGCATGTTAGACATAGTTTGATATGGGAAAGAGAGGTATCAAACGAGGAAGAACCAAGGACAATATGAATCACTGGAACGGAGAAGAGAAGTTCAAAGCAAGAAGAGAGCAAGAGAATAATATGGGATTTCAAAACAACAAAAAACTTAAACCTCCAAATCGCGTCCAAATACCTCTCTTTATAAGGGTCTTGGCGCCAGAACCAAACATGCCTCATCATTACTGACACCGGAAGCGAAGCGGCATATTCAATTTGAGGTAACACGCAAAACGAAGCAACGCATTAGGAATATGTGTCATAATGATGCATGATGTCATGATTCCATCCTAACTCGTGGACATCATAGTTCTAGATAATCGCTCGGAAAAATTGAAGCGTTTGAAATATGCGGCCCACGTAAGGCCACGCTGCCAGTTCACGCAACCACCACGACCTGCATAGCTCGCTCAATTGTGTCGACCACAAAGAACAAGATCCTCTCATCGAACCCACTTGAAGCCGACCTCAATAAGCGGAGGGACTAACTATATGGGTCAAAATCTATCTTCTGAATATTTAAAAACAGATAGTACTAGGGAAGAGTTTCCAAGTCGTCGTTTGTCGAAATGACCAAGAAGCGGCGAAGTCTGTGGTCGAAGAGTCAATAAAGGATGGAGTCGATGAGTCTACAAGGGTGGAGGCCAAGGTCGAGTGCCTTTGACGGAGTTATAACGACTAGTTTCAAGATATAATATGATAGAGAATATTCTTATGGATATTCTCTGCACTTGTATTATTAGGGTTTGTTAGGAGTATGTTCCCTATAAATAGAAAAAGACACTATGATGGGGGGACATGCGATATTTTTTCTGTAAAAAACACATACTTTGACTTGTAGAAAGGAATCGGATCTCACTGCTAGTATACAAACATCATATTTTCACTGAGATTCTTGTCTATACTTTTCCACCAACGAGAATAACTCAAAGATTCAAGGGATTGTCTATCATTCATTATTGTTAGAAAGAACATCCTTTCTTGGGTGACTCATTCATCATATTTACTTAAATACCATTTATTGCTATTTATTGATATTAAATGCTACATCGCTTTCTTTGATTCCTCGAATATTTATGGTGTGCTACCATTAGTGTTCAGCTATAACCATACAGTGTTTGTTGCCTTTTCAAGAACTACCTCTCTAGGGATATTATTCTTAACCAAAATTAACCCTCATTCACATAAATTTAATTATTTGAACCAAAATTCTTTTTTTTTTTTTTTTGGTCAAACAACATGTACGTATGATTTTTTTTTGGGAGTCAATCAATGATCATTGCTTTGCTTAGGTGAAGAGTGACGGTCTTTTTTTAAAAAAAAAATTATGATTGACCGATGAAATGTCCTCAAAGACCGGTTGCATTCACATTGACTATTTGAAAAAAATGTATGGGTGAGTCAAAATTGACAATTCTATTCTCGTTCTCTCTCTCCTCTATATGAGAAAATGTTGTCCTTACTTATTATCTGCTCATTTAATTGTTGCTTATTTCAACTTATTCATTCTTTACTCAATATTTGCTTGCCTTTTATATTTTCCTGCATGTATTAATTTTATATCTCAATTGTCTCATGCAATGTTTTAAAAGGCGGGGCGTGACGCGAGGCGTTTTATCTCTGACGAGGCGAGGCGTAAGCCCTGAGACATGGGGCGTAAGTCCCACGGATCTTTCAATTTTACTAATTTCAAGAATTTATAAAATAAAAATAATTATAAAAATTACATTAAAATCACAAAATTATACAAATAATATATTTAAAATATTAATAAATTATGATTCAACTATGAATAATATGAAAAGTATGACATATATCATAATATGCAAATAGTTGCAATGTCGTTACAACTCAAACATCAAAAGTAATGTATTCCATACGAAATCTTATATATATCTCTTAATGAGTAATGAATCTTGAAAGAATTTCGATATTATAATTTGATATTTTTCTTAAAATACCTTTTATTTAATATACTTTCTATTTGAAAGAGAATTAATATAAAAACATAATTCACAATTTAAATATGATTCTCAAGCATCATTCATTTTTAAGTTTCAACAAGTTAATAAAGTGACACATAATTCACCATACAATACCATGATAACTAATTATTTGTACAAGTTACTAGCTAATATTGAGCTATTAAATTAATAAGTATTGTATCTCGTAAACGTGAAAAAAAATAATTAGAAAAATAATGATAAAAAAATTATGGACTATTATATAGTAAAGACATAACAATAGTTAATAAATAAATACCTTTCAAATGAAAGATTTATTTAAAATTAGCTATCATAGCAGTATTAGTGGATAACGTGCAATAATTTTTATTTTAATTATGACAATACTCCCAACTTAATAATTTATACTTAGGAAAAAAGTAATTTTGAGTAGTCAACGATTTATTAAGAAAATTTGTAGATTTACAAGGTTAGTTATATACAATTGCATAAAGTTCTATTAGGCGAGCCCAGTACGCTGGGCGTTGGGCGTGCCCGGGGCGTAAGCCCCGGTGGCCGAGGCGTAAGTCTCACGGAACTAAGCCCCACACATAAGCCCAGGGGCGTTTTACGAGTGCTCCGCCCCGGGGCGAGTCCCGGGCGAGTCCCAATTCTGCCTTTGAAAACAGAGGCTGTAATTAGAGTAAAGAAGACTATTAAGTATAAGCAATGTAATTACCTAAAAAAATAATTAATCAAATTTGTTATACTTTACCTCAATTCTTTCCGCTAGCCGAGGAGTTCCACCACTTCTACCACCACCTCTACCACGGCCTCTACCACCACCTCTACCCCTCCTATTACCTCTAACTCCACTTCCACCACCCGTTTGTGAACTTCTAAAGTATGAATCAATTCGCCCTCTATATCTATTCAACCTTGGACGTCCACGAGAAGCTACGTATCAAGGATCGCTTATATTTCTTCCTTCACCCTCACCCTCACCCTCACCCCCACCCTCACCCCCACCCCTACCCCCACCCTCCCCCGCACCCTCATGTGTATACTTAAAAATTCCCAAACTTTGGTAACCTATCATACTCATCATCCCATTCAAAACTGTCACTGCTCAAC
>NW_017671763.1:0-4525 GCF_001879085.1 Nicotiana attenuata
CTTATCGAGTGTAAAAACAATTCAATAAAGAGTAGAATATAATTTTGTAGAGTAAATTATTAGAACTAAAAAACATAATGAAATGAAATATTAGACTTATCCAGTATATTATAGTGGACAAAACAGCCTACATCTGGCAGTCTTCCAGTATAATATACTGAATGAAATGAATTTAAAGGTGTAAAACTCCAGAAAAAAATACTGGGATATAAAGAACTAAAATAATCAAAGGGTATATTATAAAACAAAAAGACAAATAATTATTCACAAGGTAACACACACTAGACTACCTGTAAATTATACTGGATGACATGAACCAGAAGAAATAAAAACTGACCAAGTATAACATACAGGAGGACAAGGTAACACACACTAGATTACCTGTAAATTATACTAGATGACATGAATCAGAAGGAATGAAAACTCATTCCTGTATAACATACCGGACAACAAAATCACACACTAGTCTACCTAATGAAATGCAAGACTAAATAAAATAGAAGAAACGACTACTTACATTGACTGTCGCTAACATTAACTTTTGATGAAGATTGGAGAAGATATGATTGATTCACCTTGAAAAGCTTATATTTCTATTAATTAAAAAGAAATACAAATAGTTAGATAAAAACAAAATATATGAGCACAAGTATAAATTAAAAATTCACATACGATTAACTTACAGTTGTTTTCTTAAAGAAATCATCGCAAAGTGAGTTATATTTTGGACATCCAATGCTTGAGTAAGACAACATCCTTATTGGCCCCCGATCCTCATATATTGAATATTGACGGAAATCATCGAACACTTCCATAATCCATACATTAAACAAGAAGGGGAATCCAAGTGACGTATAAGATGCGATCCTACCAATAGGTTTGTCTTTCACAGATTCTGTTTTCAGAAGATGAGACAAATTGTCAATAAGTTCTTGAAAGCAGTAACTCCCCCATGGAAAAGAAGAACAAAGTTCTGAATCGTCTATGATTTTCATATTACGTTCACTTATATTTCTTTTAATGTCTTTACCCAAAAGAACAGTTTCTAATATGTATATCTCAGCAAGCTTTACAGCATCTTCATCACAGACCTCGACATCATCACATATATCATCTGCTGCACCATCACGGAGTCGAGAACGCTTTGTGATAAATTTATACAAATGTTCTACCTTCAAACCTTTTGGCACATCAGAGAAATACCGTTTCTTCAAACGGTTATCTCTATCATCAACAAAACTATAATCAGATGCCTCAATCTTCAATCCGGTTATAGAATGGAAATCATTTTCTGTAAAAGCTACGTCGTTATCAAAAACTCTAAAAACCATTTTGCTTTTATCCTTGTAAAAAACTTGAGAAAGCAACATACAATGA
Source organism: Nicotiana attenuata (assembly GCF_001879085.1). Lineage (NCBI taxonomy): Eukaryota > Viridiplantae > Streptophyta > Magnoliopsida > Solanales > Solanaceae > Nicotiana > Nicotiana attenuata. The sequence goes on from NW_017671763.1 coordinate 1,378, forward strand.
GTCAACTTCCCAGAGTGACCCACGTCATCCAACTCTAAAAATTTCCCAAACACACCATTCTTTAACTGTTCCATTTGAGTTCCACACAAAAACTCTGAAATTATTTTCTTAAATTTTCGATCGCCTTTCCAATAACAATCAGCAGCAAACCACTTCTTAAGATCATAAAATCGATCTCCCTCCTAAAATCAAAATATAACACAGATAAGCAACATTTCATGTAATTTTAAGATAAAAACTTCAACATTTTAGAAATATGTACCTTCAATATATAACTTGATAATAAAATATGTACCTTCAAATAATATGATTCCATTTCTATAAAATCATCAAAAAAAAACATATTACAAATCAGATAATAAACACAATCAGAATCCCAGTATATATATGAGAAATAAATTATCAAAATAACTCATTCACTAAAATGAACAGAAGAACAGTCTATAGATTGCAGTCTTCCAGCATAATATACTGGATCAGACTAAAATACAAGATATGAAAATCGAAAAACAGCATAATAATCATGCGGTATAATATACTGGAGAAAAAAGCTTACACACAGGAGAAACCCTGTAAAATATACTGAACTTAAAAATTACTTGTCTATATTATAATATTCATTCAGTATAACATACTGGAAGCCAAACATTCATATGATAGATTTCCCCCTATAATATTCTATCCTAAACAGAACTCGTCCAGTATAATATACTGGAGAAAAATATTACACACAGGTGGTGTCCTGTATATTATACTGGATTGAAACAAAACTCAACTATATGCTATCCCAAACTCAACTCCTCCAGTATAATATACTAGAGAAAAATATTACACACAGGTGGTGTCCTGTATATTATACTGGATTGAAACAAAACTCAACTATATGCTATCCCAAACTCAACTCCTCCAGTATAATATAATCGAAAAAAAGATTACACACAGGTGATGTCCTGTATATTATACTGGATTGAAACAACTCAACTATATGCTATCCCAAACTCAACTCCTCCAGTATAATATAATGGAAAAAAAGATTACACATAGGTGATGTCCTGTATATTAAAACTCAATTATATGCTAGACCAAACTCAACTCCTCCAATATAATATAATGGAAAAAAAGATTACAAACAGGTGATATCCTGTATATTATACTGGATTGAAACAAAACTCAACTATATGCTAGACCAAACTCAACTCGTCCAGTATAATATACTGGAGAAAAAGATTACACACATGTGATGTCCCGTATATTATACTGGATTGAAACAAAACTCAACTATATGCTAGACCAAACTCAACTTGTCCAGTATAATATAATGGAGAAAAAAATTACACACAGGTGGTGTCCTGTATCTTATACTGGATTGAAACAAAACTCAACTATATGATATCCCAAACTCAACACCTCCAGTATAATATAATGGAAAAAAAGATTACAAACAGGTGATATCCTGTATATTATACTGGATTGAAACAAAACTCAACTATATGCTAGACCAAACTCAACTCGTCAAGTATAATATACTGGAGAAAAAGATTACACACATGTGATGTCCCATATATTATACTGGATTGAAACAAAACTCAACTATATGCTAGACCAAATTCAACTTGTCCAGTATAATATACTGGAGAAAAAAATTACACACAGGTGGTGTCCTGTATATTATACTGGATTGAAACAACTGAACTATATGCTATCCCAAACTCAACTCCTCCAGTATAATATAATGGAAAAAAAGATTACACACAGGTGATGTCCTGTATATTATACTGGGACGAAACAAGACTCAACTATATTATAATATTCATCCAGTGTAACATACTGGAAGATAAACATACACAAGACAGACTCCCAGTATAATATACTACACAAAATTTTACTAAATTTAATAAACAAAAAACATAATCAAAACCCACATAGTTGACGTCTACTATTCGCACACAGCAGACGTCCCGTAAAATACGGAATGAAACAAAACTCAACTATATTATAATATTCATCCAGTATAACATACTGGAAGATAAAAATTCACAAGGCAGACTTCCAGTATAATATACTGGACAAAATTTTACTAAATTTAATATACAAAAAACATAATCAAAACATACACAGCAGACGTCTACTATTCGCACACAACAGACGTCCAGTAAAATATAATGGGATGAAACAAAACTCAACTATATTATACTATTCATCCAGTATAACATGCTGGAAGATAAACATACACAAGACAGACTTCCAGTATAATATACTGAACAAAATTTTACTAAATTTAATAAACAAAAAACATAATCAAAACCCACACAGTAAACGTCTACTATTCGCACACAGCAAATGTCCCGTAAAATATAATGGAATGAAACAAAACTCAACTATATCAAAATTTGACAAGAACTGAAGAAATCTAAAATACAGATGAAACAAGAAAATACTTGAAAATTAAACCTAATATATAGAGACTAGAAAAAATTTGAAAAAGAAATTACTAGAATGACAAAATTACCAGAAATAAGACAAACTAATGAACAGAGAAAAATCGTAAAAGTTAAAATAGAACAAATATTTAAACCCTAACGGTACTGAAATCAACAATAATAACGAAAATTAAACCTAAACAACCAACAATAATAACGAAAATTCAAACACATTATCGTAAAAAACAAAACTCACCCATAATTTTGAAGAAAATTGGACATAACCCAGACAAGATTCGAAGAAAAGTGCTTTCTCAGGAAAGCTAAATCCGTACAATGCTATAAAACAAAGAGAAAGGCGATTAAAAGTTACTAAACAGTATGTTAAAAAGGTCAAGGGCAGTTATGTCATTTTACCATATATTTTAAGTTAAAATGGCTAGAAATCGATTACATTTAGATTGGTGGCTATTTTTCAATAGCCAACCGAAAAACTGGCTACGCCATACAATTTTGACGCCGAATTGTGACAATAAGCTGACAGTGTTTGAGCAATATCGTGCATACACTACTGACAATAAGCTTAGCATGAACTAGAAAAACAAATTGGTCTTTTTCAATATTTTAGCCCGCGCTAAAAATTATTTACAATAGGTAGCCGAAAAAGTGCATAAAATTTGTATAATTTTTGTATATAACATACAGAATGTATATATATATATACAAAA
>NW_017671763.1:4545-43665 GCF_001879085.1 Nicotiana attenuata
ACGACTATACAGTCGTCCGTCCCTACCCCGTACCCCCCCCCCCCCCCCCCCAAACAAAAAAAAAAAAAATTTAAGCTCCTGTTTGTTTTCCTTTCTTCAAAGGAGACAAAAAGTTCTCCAAAATATCCTAAAACCCACTCATGTTGCAAAAACAAGAGAGAACATCTAGGGGCGGAGCTAGCCTTGCGGTTGCGGGTTCGGCCGAACCCGGTAACTTTGGTTCGGACTTGTATTTGTCTTGAAAAATCCATCAAATATAAACAAATTATTAATTTAGAACCTAGTAGCTTAAACTGGTTGAAAATCCGAACCCATAAACCTCAAATCTTGGCTCCGCCTCTGTGAACATTACTTGTCCCACATGATTAATTTGGGGTAAGGATTTTAGACTTTATAAACAAATACCAAAAGAAAATAAGTTGAAAAGTGGTTTGTATGTACAATGCCTACTTAAAGTGGATACTATATAGTATTCTATCATGTTATATTGCTATATATTAAAAGCACTAGGACTTGGGTAATTATAGACCCTAACTAGTTTGAGGTTGTTGCTTGAGATTACTTTAGAGTTTAGAGACACCAACAATTAGAAATTGAAATAACAGGAGTGTCACCTTTCTAACAAGTTTTAAACTTTTAGACAGGCAATTCACATATTTCAACATGGGATCAAAGTATGCACCTTATCATTCTAAAAAAGAAAAAAGGAATCAAGTTAAGTGGAGGTTCTAGATTCGAGCCACACAACCGTTCATTGGTACACTATTCCAGTATAGTCCCACAAGTTGGGTTTGAGAACGGTAGTGTGTACACAGACCTTATTTCTATCATGAGGTAGGGAGGGCAGTGTGTACGCAACCGTCCATTGACAAAAAACTATAATTTCATGTGTTCTAGAAAATAATTTGGACCACATGAGGAGATGTATTGCAGACCTAAACAAATAGAAAATAATATTGTTCTTCCTCTATCAATTTAAGCTTTTAGATATAGTGGTTCGCACATTTTAACCTGTCTTAACTAATTACTCAATGTCCAAGCACAAGTAGTAACTACTTGCAATGTCCTCAGCATTATGAACTTGAAAATAACTCCATGTTCCTCAAATTGCAACAGAACAATTTGGTGTATGTTAAATTTTAAGAAGAAAGAAAAAACGTATACTTAAGCAACAAACAATACTTTTACCTGTTGTTGTTCCTCCTTTGGATTCTCCTTTAACTTGTTGCTATATAACTTGAGTACAAATTTATCAAGTGAAGAAGTAATAATACACAAATGCATGTATAAATTTGGCAAGGAAAAATCTTGCGACTTCAAATCTGTCTGTAATAGAAACTTATAAATTTGAACTATTATATATATACAATCAAGAAAAGACAAAAAAAATGAATCTATTGGAAACTCCAAAATCTGACAAAATGTGGTATATATACTTGCATAAATATGACTGCCTTAAAACTCTAATTATACTCATTCTTGGCTGTATTATCATCTGCATACATAGAAGCCTCCACTATATATACTTCCCTACTAAGTTCACTCGATGCAACCCAAGATTTCTCCTTTCTCCTCTAAAGTTCAAGCTTATAACATAATCCCAACAAAAAAAGAAAGGAGTCTTAAGATTACTTAGTTACATTTTTTTTCATTCACTATACATACTTACGTAAGCTCACTAATTATTTAGTGCTTTCTTTTCACTATGATATATTTGATTAAACATATATATCTTAAGTTACACATTTTTTGTTTTTCCAACTATTGTAGAACAGCATTGAAGGAAATATTCAAGAAAACTTGGTCCTGGACAGGATTAAAAGCCTGTGTAAATGGCTGCATCAATGAGGGAAAATGAGCTAGTGAGGACAATGAGCAAAAAGGCAAGTTTTGCATCAGCTAGTAGAAATGGATCATGGGCTTCAGCAAGTATTCGCGACGCGTTTGGTGCACCAGGAGTGGATGTTTTCGCGAAAAGTGGGAGGCAAGATGATGAAGATGAACTTAAATGGGCTGCAATTGAAAGGCTTCCAACTTATGACAGAATGAGGAAAGGAATTTTAAAGCAAGTATTGGATAATGGAAAAATTGTTCATGAACAAGTTGATGTAGCACATATGGGAATGCAAGAAAAGAAGCAACTTATGGAGAGTATATTAAATGGTATTGATGAAGACAATGAGAGATTCCTTCTCAGGCTTAAAGATCGTATCGAAAGGTGAAAAAAATACATGAACTGGTTTTTTCAGCCTTTTCAAGAATCTTAATCCTTATTGTTTGGAGTAAAAAGTATGAGATAATAAACTTTGTCAAACAGGGTTGGGATAGACATTCCAAGAATTGAAATCAGGTTTGAGCACTTGTCAATTGAAGGAGATGCATATGTTGGCAGTAGAGCACTTCCAACACTATGGAATTCAACCATCAATTCAATAGAGGTAGTTAAAATTTGCATTATTTGACTCGTTTGTATATCTAAGACATTAAAGGCAGCCCGGTGCACTAAGCTCCTGCTATGCGTGGGGTCTGGGCCTCTGGGGAAGGGCCGGACCACAAGGGTCTATTGTACGCAGCCTTACCTTGTATTTCTGCAAGAGGCTGTTTCCACATCTCGAACCCGTGACCTCCTGGTTACATGGCAGCAACTTTACCAGTTGCCGAGGCTCCCCTTATGTATATCTAAGACATTATTCAGAAGATATCTATTCAAGTAATGATACTTAAGTTTAAGGATTACTCTTTGTATTTTGATGTCTAATAGGGAATTCTTGGTCTTTTGAGGCTTTCGCCGTCTAAGAAGAAATCTGTCAAAATACTGGATGACATTTCTGGAATTGTAAAACCATCAAGGTATGATGTCTTTGTTCTAATATTTAGGCCTCCTTTTATAATATCTTTTGACATAATTGAGTTTCTGACAGTTGTCATTTTTTTTTTTTTTTGTAAAATATTTAAAATACCTATTATTAGGATGACATTGCTTCTTGGACCTCCAGCTTCTGGCAAAACTACATTGTTGAAGGCACTTGCAGGAAAGCTGGAACAAGATCTTAGGGTGTGTCATTTTTGTTCAGACAAATCATTCTTGGTGTTCTTTAAATGAAAACCTTGATACCCTTGTTAACTCTAACATTCTTGGACTTGTTTTTTATTTTTCAAATTAATGTAGGTAAAGGGGAAGGTCACTCACTGTGGTCACGAACTCAAAGAGTTCATACCTCAGAGAACTTGTGCTTATATCTGCCAACATGATCTTCATCACGGTGAGATGACAGTAAGAGAGACATTAGACTTCTCGGGTCGCTGCTTGGGAGTTGGTGCCAGATATGAACTGCTAGCAGAGCTCTCGAGACGAGAAAAAGATTCAGGAATTAAACCAGATCCTGAGATAGATGCATTCATGAAAGCCATATCAGTAGCTGGACAAAAGACCAATTTGGTCACTGACTCGATTCTCAAGGTCTGCTTTCCCCTCCTACAATATGAAGTTCCATTTATTTTCCTCATATGTTAGGGTGACTAACAAGATTTCTGCACCAGATACTTGGATTGGATATTTGTTCTGATACAATGGTGGGTGATGAAATGAGAAGAGGTATTTCTGGTGGACAAAAGAAGCGTGTAACAACAGGTATATGATGAATTAAACTAGTCAAGTTCTAAAGTTGGTTTCCATCATTTACTTAAAGGTTGTTAATGGATATGAATGCAGGAGAAATGTTGGTTGGTCCTGCAAAAGTCTTTTTGATGGATGAAATATCGACTGGTCTTGACAGTTCAACAACATTTCAAATAGTCAAATATATGAGACAGATGGTTCATATAATGAATGTGACCATGATAATATCTCTACTTCAGCCAGCCTCGGAAACCTTTAATCTATTTGATGACATTATCTTGCTTTCAGAAGGGAAAATTGTCTACCAAGGTCCACGTGAACACGTCCTTGAGTTCTTCGAAAGTGTTGGATTTAAATGTCCTGAAAGGAAAGGAATCGCGGATTTTCTTCAAGAGGTTACTTCCAAAAAAGATCAAGAACAATACTGGTCCAAAAAGAATGTTCCCTATCAATATGTATCAGTGCATGACTTTGTTGAACAGTTCAAATCTTTCCATATTGGGCTGAAACTTTTCGGTGAAGTTCATGTTCCTTATGACAGAAGTAAAACCCACCCTGCAGCATTGGTGAAAGAAAAATATGGTATCTCTAACAAAGAACTTTTCAAGGCATGCTTGTCAAGGGAGTGGTTGCTGATGAAACGAAACTCCTTCGTCTACATTTTCAAGACTGTTCAGATCACAATCATGGCTATCTTTACATTCACTGTATTCTTTAGAACGAAAATGAAGCACGGTGAAGCAGAAGATGGAGGAAAATTTTATGGTGCACTGTTTTTCAGCCTTCTCAATGTGATGTTCAATGGCATGGCTGAGCTTGCAATGACTATTTTCAGGCTACCTGTCTTTTTTAAACAGAGAGATGCTTTGGTTTACCCAGCTTGGGCTTTTGCTCTTCCAATTTGGCTCCTTAGGATCCCCGTCTCGCTGATGGAATCAGGAATATGGATCCTTCTCACATACTACACTGTTGGATTTGCACCTGCAGCTGATAGGTATGTCCACTGTATAGCATGTTTGGCCGTGCTTCTAAATTCAGCTTGTTTTGAAAATTGTTTTTCAAAAATAAAAACTTTTGAGCAGCAATTATGTTTGGTCAACTTTTTAAAAAGTGCTTCTACATGTATTTTTCTCAACAATACTTTTCAAAAAAGTGTTTTTGGGAGAAGTTACTTTTTTCTGCTTCTCAAAAACTGCTTCTGCTTCTACTCAGAAGCACTTTTTTTCCTTCTAAAAGCTTGGCCAAACACCTTAACTTTGGAAAAAAGCATTTTTGGCCAAAAAAGCACTTTTGCCCAAAAAAAAACACGGCCAAACAGGCTAATAGTCTCATTTGATAGATCCTATAGCTGACAATGTCAGATTTTCAGAGTTCACTAACAAGTTCATCAACTTAAACAGGTTTTTCCGGCAGTACTTGGCCTATGTTGGTATTCACCAGATGGCGTTGGGACTCTTCCGTTTCATTGCAGCGCTTGGAAGAACACAAGTTGTGGCCAACACCCTTGGTACCTTCACATTGTTGTCAGTTTTTGTCCTTGGTGGATTTATCATTGCCAAAGGTTAGCAACTGAAAGATATATTAGCTAATGAAGTAAAACTAGCTAATCATTCCAAGATTGGAATTTCATCATACTGTGATTCTGATATAAGCAACTGGTTGTTCTAATAGATGACCTCCAACCTTGGATGAAATGGGCCTATTACCTTTCCCCTATGTCATATGGACAGAACGCTATAGTTCTTGTTGAATTTCTTGACAAAAGATGGAACAAGGTAAATTAGCATAGTTACATCTTAGATATTCATTTTTGATCTCTATCTTTAGATATTCTAAGAATATGTTGCTCTATTTCAGCTCAATGAGGATCCAAGCTTTCCAGGAAAAACAGTTGGAATAGAGCTTCTTAAAGCCAGAGGGATGTTTACAGAAGACATTTGGTACTGGATTTGTGTCATTGCACTTTTCGCGTTCTCATTGTTTTTCAACCTTTGCTTCGTTGCAGCACTCACGTACTTAAAACGTAAGAGATGATACTTGGTAGTGATTTTCTCACTAGGCTTGGACACTATCTTTTGGTTTTGACCGAATTTTAAAACTTGATATCAGCTCTTGGAGATACTAAATCTATTATGGTGAATGAAGAAAACAGTCAATACAAGGAAAAGAAGATGAAAATAATACCAGATGAAGGTTCAAGATTAAGAACATCTCTTTGTTTCCAAGAATTTGAACTGTATGTATCAAAGAATGCTGGTGAGTGCTTCATCTGCTTATTTATCTGTTTTGATGTGTCAGGAAAGAACACTTCAGAAGATGTAAAATCAAATGGTGCAGATAGTGCAACCAACAAAAAGGGAATGGTTCTGCCATTCCAGCCTTTGTCCCTTTCATTTGAACATGTGAATTACTATGTCGATATGCCTGCTGTAAGTTCTTATCTCTTCTCCACTTATTAGAATCCAACGGTTTAAAATTTTGTTTCTCTTCTTCAATGAATCCTGCATCCACTATTGCATGTATTTAAACAAAATTCCTAACTGGTCAATGAATGATGTCTGTATCAGGAAATGAAAAGTCAAGGAATTGAAGAAACGCGACTCCAGCTTCTACGAGATGTGAGTGGTGCTTTTAGACCAGGTGTGCTAACAGCACTAATGGGTGTGAGTGGTGCTGGAAAGACTACTTTGATGGATGTTTTAGCTGGAAGGAAAACTGGTGGATACATTGAAGGGAATATCTGTGTTTCTGGTTATCCAAAGATCCAAGAAACCTTTGCTCGAGTTAGTGGCTACTGTGAACAAAATGACATTCATTCTCCACATGTCACTGTTTATGAATCTCTCCTATATTCTGCCTGGTTGCGTCTTCCTTCAGATGTCAACAACGAAACTCGAATGGTACAGCTTTATATTTTCTTTGGTAGAATGATGATGTCTATCAAAATATGTTAGTACCTTTCTTTTCATCCACTGAGAAAACAATGACGAATCCCTCGTTTGGTTCAGATGTTTGTGGAGGAAGTGATGGAGTTGGTTGAGCTTACATTATTGAGAGACTCTCTAGTTGGACTTCCAGGAGTTGATGGTTTATCGACTGAACAAAGAAAGCGGCTTACTATAGCCGTGGAGTTGGTTGCTAATCCTTCGATCATCTTCATGGATGAGCCTACGTCGGGTCTGGATGCTCGAGCTGCTGCAATTGTAATGAGAGCTGTAAGGAACACTGTGGATACAGGGAGAACTGTAGTTTGCACAATTCATCAACCAAGTATTGACATATTTGAATCATTTGATGAGGTACTAACTTATTGAATCTAGTCCACATCATCTATAACTAGTTCATAGATTCATCACCTTGGACTGGATTTATCATGACTACAATGTCACTACACTATCTATGCAGTTATTCTTGATGAAGAGAGGAGGACAAGTCATTTATGCTGGACCCCTCGGTCGCAATTCTCAGCACTTGACAGAGTATTTTGAAGTAAGATGATACTACATTTTGTAAAATAGTTACCATTCTATTATAAGTCATCGATAATCATGCAAATGATCGTTTACACCAACTTTTTCAGTCTGTTCCTGGGGTTAACAAGATCAAAGATGGATATAATCCTGCTACTTGGATGCTTGAGGTCAGCGCTGCATCCGTTGAGTCTCAACTTGGTGTAGACTTTGCAGAAATATTAACCAACTCTGATCTGTACAGGTATGAGAATATGACAAATGAAACTGATCCATTACTATTGTTCATTGTTCTATTCCCTACATCCAACTCCTGCTCATACTAAATCTTCTCCTCAAATTCTCCAAATTTGCAGGAGAAATGAAGAACTGATTAAGCAACTTAGTACTTCAGCACCAGGATCCAAGGACCTGTATTTCCCTACTAAGTACTCTCAGCCCCTATTGACTCAATTCAAGGCATGTTTCTGGAAACAACATTGGTCTTATTGGAGGAATCCACAGTACAATGTCATCAGATTTTTCATGACAACAGTCATCGGAATTATATTTGGCGTCATTTTCTGGGGCAAAGGAGGAAAATTGTGAGTCATTCTCCTAAAACTTGAATATTGAGCTTCAATTTTTTTGCACTGAAAGTGGATTAGCTCTTAAAAACACTATTGTTTCTACCAGCGAAAAACAACAGGACCTTTCAAATCTTGTGGGAGCAATGTATGCTGCTGTTCTGTTTCTTGGAGGAACAAACACTTCTGCTGTTCAATCTGTTGTGGCTATTGAGAGAACAGTCTTCTATCGCGAAAGAGCAGCAGGGATGTTTTCAGCCTTACCATATGCTTTTGCTCAGGTATATGAACTGACCATCTAGTTTATATGGATTGTAAGCATCGGTTATGCCAACAAAGTCAAGCTCATTATTTGTTCCTTTACAGGTGACTGTGGAAACAATCTATGTCGGGATCCAAACTTTCCTTTACAGCCTAATCCTTTACTCAATGATTGGATTCGAGTGGCAAGCTGACAAGTTCTTCTGGTTCTACTACTACGTGTTCATGTGCTTCGTCTACTTCACACTCTACGGGATGATGCTTGTAGCCCTCACTCCAAATTATCAGATAGCAGCAATTGTTATGTCTTTCTTCCTCAGCTTTTGGAACCTCTTCTCTGGTTTCCTCATTCCTAGAATGGTAAGTGAAATCTTGATATCCCAATTATTCTTCCTTTCACAAAAAAAAAAAAAAAAAAAAAAAAAGCCAGCCTGGTGCACTAAGCTCCTACTATGCGCGGGGTCCGAGGAAGGGCCGGACCACAAGGGTCTCTATTGTACGCAGCCTTACCCTGCATTTCTGCAAGAGGCTGTTTTCATGGCTCGAACCCGTGACCTCCTGGTCACATGGCATCAACTATTAATCTAATATTTGTGACATGTTTATACTATGTTGCAGCAAATTCCAATATGGTGGAGGTGGTACTACTGGGGTTCACCAGTTGCATGGACAATATATGGTCTCATTACATCTCAATTGGGAGACAAGACAGAACTTGTTCATGTTCCTAGTCATGATAATGCCCCTAGTTATCTTCCATTGAAGGATTACCTCAAAGAATATCTTGGTTATGATTTTGACTTTCTTGGTGCAGTTGCTGCAGCACATCTTGGTTGGGTGCTTCTTTTCTTCTTTGTCTTTGTATATGCCATCAGAGTTCTCAACTTCCAAAAGAGATAAAAGTCAAGAAAACCTCCAAGTTTGAATTGTTCAGCTCTATACACAACTAGTTCTATTGTTCTTTTCTTCATCTCTTTTAGGATAATTCAAGGGAAATAATGTAGGTAGCATTGTGAAATAACGTATGCATTTATCATCTTGTTTTTGTTTGCGATTATTGTAAATTTTCATTCTTCCAAATTTGTACCAATTGTTGTTATTTATATGAAACAAAAAACAAAGTTCATTCAACTAGTACTGGTACTGCATACATTTTTTGTCTTCTGCTTGGTTTCAAGCTTAATATTTAAGTTTATTTGAAAATAAATAAAACTCTCTCTTGCATTGGATCAAGCATTGCATCGCTTCCTCCTCTATGTGCTTTGATTCAAGTTTAATTTCTGAATTTCATTGGGAAACAAATGAATCAACTCTCTTATTTTGGATAGGATTTAAGTTATACATATATACTAATTGTTTAAAGACATTTCACAACTATCAGTTATCCCTAAGTGATTGCAAGTTAGTTACTATTTTTACCATTTAATGAGATTGTGAAAATATTTTCTACATCTGCAATACATAGAACTTAAAACTCCGAGAGGATATTGATCAACTTCAGCCTCGACTACTAATTTCCTGTCAATTCTAAAATGAATACAGAAGAGACTAGTTCAAGGCCGTTTATAGATGTCAACCAAAATAAGCACAGTTAAAAGGTAACTGAGGAACTCCATCCACCATGCAATCTTCAAGAAAAAAGGGGTTTTGCTTACCCCTGTAATGTGCTTGATTTGCACCAAAAGTTTTACAAATGCAATCAACAGCACAAATGTAGCAAAGGAAAAGCCATAATAAAGCAATAAGAGAAGTAGCATAAGCTTGCATAAAGGTTCTGGCGTTTGACAAAAGCTGTGGATATGAACAGAGTTTTACACAATTCACAATCCTTTAGTTTTCTTTGTACCTTTCTTCCATCCTCCTATCTACACTGATTTCTTTTTCTTCCTTTCTTTTTCTGATCTTTTGTGTTCCAAAAGGTCGACGGCTGGAGGGGTTCTCCCAAGCTGCAATGAAAACTTTAACCCTTAATCTCCCTCAACAGGGTTGACAGGAGCATCTACAAAATCATGAATCTCCTTTTTACTCTTGATTAAACATTTTCTTTTGGTGTCATTATCAACTTTATCCAAGTCTTCCGCTATTCCCAAGTAACCATATAGCAAAAGTTCCACAACTTCATCCCCCTTCACGTTTCTGTTCATGCCTTTACCCTTGGTAGAAGTTGCTATTCCAAAGTCTGTCCTTCCGCGTTCTTCTCCCATGAAGTAGTAATGAAGCTTTTCTGCATCCTGAAAGCCAGGAATAGTGCCCAAGAACTTCACCAGTAATACACTACCATTACCAGGCTTCCCCAAACAAACCTTCATTCTACCACTGCTAAAACCTTTACCTGCAGTTGGAAAGTACAGAGAAGCGAGAATATTGTCATCAAACACAATGATACAAAGAGGACGGCTCCCTAAGAACAACTGAAAGAAACTTCCTAATCTGCAGAATACGTAAATGAACTGCTACTGATATTAGATGACAGCAGGGCATCACCCTTCTCATAATAACATCCCCCTCTTGAGGCACAAAACTCAAAACCAGATAAACCAAAAAGTTGTACAACACACGCACCTCTCAGAAACTCCTCCACAGCTTCAGTAGTCATGACTTTTCGCCCATCTAGGCCAGTTACCAAAGCAGAGCAATTATGTATAACAACCACTGGTGGCCAAAGAATAAGATCTTCTTTTTGGGCTAAAGCAGTAGGGGCAGGAACAGCCACTGGCGCCCATAATTTTCCCTCAGGGGGTGCATCACTGTTCCACCCCATTAGGACACATATTGCATTGTGAAGACCCAAGTGTTTTGCTTTCAACCCCACCTTTTTTGACATAAAACAATGTTTCGCCAAGGCTCGAGTATCTGTGAACTCTTTTGATTGACTGAGAAAGTACAATTATTTAGCAATTGCAAGATAAAAGTAGTACACGGCAATATATACAAGATAAATTCGGAGAACTAGTTGGGCCATGCAAAAATGTCCATGTGAAGATAAAACAAAAAGTGATATCACCAACCTACTCCAGCACAAAAAAGAAACATTCAAAAGTCAAGAGGACAACAGGGTATCAAGCATCCTTATCTGACTAGGCGGTTCCAAACTGAGTCCTTGGCGTGTACTAACCAACAGAACCAAAACAGCTTAAAATAACCATCTCCTCAGGAACTACATCTTCAGAAGCCTATAACTATATCTAGGCTTTTGTTTATTTTATTGCTATTGCCTATGAAGTTTGTTTTTCTTTTCCTTTATTATATCTTGGCGGCACAGTATCTCCATAACCTTGTTTGTACTTTTTAATGTGAGCTTGCTTATACTTTTCTATATCTTAATAGAATCTGCAGATTCCTCTTACAAAGAACAATGTATTCAGCTGCTTATTACAATAGTGGAAAAAACATAAGCATACAGAGTATGATGTCCAGAAGAATTTGACCACAATTAGAACTAAAAACTACCCCCAAGTACTTCAATAAACTGTGTCCATCTAGAGAAGAAAAAATGAATTTAACAGAACCTTCTTCAGTTTCAAATTTTATCTTCTTCTTGCTGCCACTATAACTTTATTTTTTTGAATCAGTAACACATTCATATCTTTGATAAAGAAGCAAGTGCACGGTTATGCACAACTTTTGTCTCCAACATATTCTAGAACAGCATTCTTTGTTCCATTTCTCCAACATAAAAATAAAAAAGAGATGAATTCCTAGACCCCTTTAGATACGTTTATAGTAGGACAGCGCTTATAGTTGAAGTTCAAGACGCAAAAAGATTTAGATACGTTTTTCTATAACTGCTTTCTATTTACTGAGAGGAGTACCCTGCAAATAAATGTTTTCTGATCGGGTTTCCAGGAGAAATAGAGCACTACCAATGTCTTTCCAGTCTACCATTTCACACTCAAAATCCTTTTTTCAGAAAGGTTCTTGACCAGTTTGATCACTAAAACCAAACCCTCAATTGAAACTTCATGTAATCCTGTTAAGTTCAAGGAAAATCAAGAGAAGAAAGGCAGGCTTTCAAGAATTTGATATTGAGTTCCGTATCAAATAGAATTTGATATTGATCTGACCAAAGCATAGAAATGGGTTGAAGCAACTAAGATTTGACCATCCTCATAGAAGTTACAGAATATATGTTAACGATGTTACAATTCTGCTGGGCCATTCCCACAATTCACCTGATCAAACAATATCCTATGAGTTCTACATAATAAGAACTGAATAATTGGCAGAGAGAACATAAATATTTCCTGATTTTGGACCCATGTATAAGTTGAGCATCAGCATAATTTGTAATTCCATTTAATAATAATAATCCAAATAAGCTACTAAAAGATAACAAAACCAATTTCGAGAATTCAAAATAAATTTATGGAACATGATTCTTGAACAACGTAAATGACCAGATGTAACTGTATTCTCGATATGAGAGAGAATGCCACATAGTGATTCAACTAGAACCATACTTGATTCTGCATGCAACACAATTTCACAGAAGCGATTATAACCTAGTCAAAGAAATTCAGGACATGTGACATTTTGAAGCATCCAAATGGCAACATATTATATTTATACTAATAAGCCATAAGCTTAAAGTTCAAACACTACAAAGGAGACAGACCTCTTGGGACAAACAATGCAGTATAAGCCACCAGCCCTCCCTTGCTCCTTGTACCTTTTCTGAGTAGAAACACTCTCACTCAACTTTTTGGTGGAATATAGGAAGAACTTATTTACCAGTTGCTTAAATTCAAGTGAGTCTTCAGGCAACTCAGCTTTTGCACAAGCTACCTGATCCTTTAACTCTTCGACTATGTGGTCAGATCCTTCTGTTTTTTTAACATCTTTGCCTCTTATCCAAACATTTTTTGTTAGATGGTGTTTCCTATTACATTGAATTGAAACATAACGTCTCAGTGAACTGGGATTCTCATGCACCTTTTGCTTTTTACCAGGATTATATGGTCTAATAAGGTGCCTCTGCCCCTGATTTATTGAACTGTGATACGACAATAAGCCATCAGCGCTAGTAACTCTACCGTAAAGGTCCCCGCTGTATGTCTTTTCTGCCTTTCCAAACCGTTCGTCATCCTCAAAGCTCTCAGGTGACAGTAAGCCACTGCTGTCTTGATCATCCCACACCTCGTTTCTACAATCTAAATCTTGATTTCTGGTAATGTTTTTCTTCCATTTACTGCACACAACCTGTCTAGACTTATGCACCATTGGTTCTTCATCTAAAATGTATTTCCTCTTTACTGACCTAATTGGATAACAATCAGGGCCAATTACACCTGATTCAATTTTCTTTAATTGTATCCTATCTCCAAGCATTTCCATTTCATGTTCGTGCTGTGGTGATCTCCTCCACCTCTCAACGTAGGATATATGATGTCCATCCTTGCTACTATGGTAATCCAGCCGCCGACGAGGAATCTCTTCATGACAGGGAACATCCAAATTTTCTATGTCTGATTCTCTTACATTTCGCATATCAACATTAGTATCACCAGGATCCACGTAAAACTGACCTTGGCTTGATCTCACTAATGATCTGGCATCCAGAAAGTTCATTGAAACTGATTGTTTGGCCAGTGAATGGTGATCCCATGAACTCCTGTTAATGACATCTCTTCGAGGAAACTCGGCATCATCAGTATTCTCTCTAAGGGGTTCCAAATAAATTGGTGCCCGAGCATGCCTTTTGTCAAGTACTGCTTGTCCAAGCATACTAGTTCTTTCATATGAATGATCATAACCACTAGTATCTCTTGGGCTACCTTTAGGATATAAATAATTCATATCGTCACCCGTAGGACTAACTTTATCATACTGGTAGCTTGTCCGTTCCTTATGCCCAGCTGCATATTCTTCAAGGGTATTATAACTGTGATTTTCACCATATTCATTGAGATATGATGGTTGTCTAAGCTTTGTGGAACTCCTTGAATGAATATCCCCAAGCAAATGCATATCATCTTGAACTACATGGGCGTAATTCATCCTAGAGATTCCAGAGGATGTGGCCACACGTTCCTTATACTGAGAGGAGGCAGCAAGATTCTTAGATCGGGATGCTGACTCCAAGTAGTGCGAAACATCCTTGGGATGAAATCCAGATCTTTCCTCTCTTTCAATCATTTCAATTGCCGACAATTTATCAAGAAGGAAAGGATCAGGGTAATGAGAAACCTCATCTCTAAGCCTAATCTGTTGGGGTTGCACATGGACCGATGAAGGCCTCCTTGCAGTCTCCACATATTTTGAGGTAGATTGAGAGTCAAAGGACAAAGTATGACCTCCTTGGCTCGACTCATCTTCCAAATCAAACAGTTTCTGTCTGTCCAACCCATGATGATGGATACTACCCAAAACTCTCTCTCGATTCGCATTATGCCCTTGAACACTTATAGCACTATCACATTCATAATCATAATTCACACCAGCGCCCCCAGCTTCATATCTGTCTTCATCATCAAAAAACTCATCATATCTTCTCCTTATCTCATCCCTATTACCCGAAGAAGCCTGATAATGATGTCGAGGCTTCTTCTCATGCACTTGTCGATAAGCAAGCGACTTCAACTGAGGCTGCATTTTGTAAACTCTATCACTAAATTCCTCATCTCTCTCCATTAACCCACTCCTAGATTCAGGCTTAATTATATCACCTCTTTCTATTAATCCACTCCTCAACTGGGGTTCCATTATATCACCTCTTTCACTAAAATCTTGATCTCCATCCACTAACCCATGCCTCAACCGGGGCTCCGCCATATCACCTCTATCACTAAATTTTTCCTCTCTTCTCATTAATCCACTCCTCAACTGGGGTTCCATTATATCACCTCTATCACTAAAATCTTGATCTCTATCCATTAACCCGCTCCTACGCCAACTAACTCGATGGGGCCCTTCCTCTCTCTGAGGGCTCGGGCTCAGACTCCTCGGCCTACGTGAAAACTGTTCCATTCCCCCACTACGAGGCATAAAGTGCTCAGAACCCAATTCAACTCCATGATCATGCATTCTTAACCTCTCAACCCTATAGGTTCGTCCTGCAAAATCATCATGCTCAACGCGCCCCATTTATTTTACTTTTTTCCTTCAGGACTACTACAGTAAAAGACAAGTGTTCCCTAGTTAATACAGGGGGTTGAGGTGGGGTGGGGTGGGTGGTGTAAGGGGAGAGTGATCGTATACACAAAAAATCACTTCCAGTAACACATTGAAGAAGCTATAGCATCAGCAATGTCCGTTCGTTTTTTCTTTTTCCCTTTTTCCTCTTTTTCAACTTTAATCCACTGAAATAATAAATTATTCCATATATTTAAGTAGTCGTTTTTTCTCTTTATAAGAACAGATTTTTATCTAAACCCTAACCCTAACCTAGTGAGAGCTAATAAGGCTTATTAACCTTTACTTCATGCACGAATAAGGAAGATCAATATTGAACCTTGGAAAGTGAAGTTGAGACGCCATGAACAGTTATAGTAGAGATTATCAACCGGCAATACAGAGAATTGTTAGCGGATTTGAGGGAACTTTCTTTTTTTAATCGGATTTGACGGAACTTCCAATATTTATTGGGAAGAAGTGTTTTTTTTCTTTTTTTTTTTTTTGGTCAAAAGTATTTGTTTTAAATCTTAGATATTTGACTGCTTTTAGAAGAAAAAAGGAGTGCTCTATCATAAATAATTTTTGAGAAGCGAAAAAAATAGGTTTTTTTTTTAAAAATATCTTTTTGAATAGCTTTTTTGAGAGAAATACATTTAGAAATATTTTTAAAAGCTTGATCAAATATTAAATATTTCTTAAAATTAATTTTTAATTTATTAGTCAACACAAACTGTTTCTTATCAAAATTATTTTTTTGAGAAAAATACTTTTTAATATAAATTAATTTTAAAAACTTACCGGCTATTAATTGAGAACTAAATGCTGTAGAATTGGGAGCATCCCCACTCAATATAAGTGCCTAGGCTAGGCCCTAGTGCCTTAATATTTTTTTTTAAAAAAAGGAAGAAATTTTTGTCTTAAGAATTAGAGTCCATTACTCACATGCTCACTCAATTATCCCAAATTATCTCATAAAGTCATTTTACTTTCGTTTGTAACAACAAAGTCACTGAAATATGCCTATTGCACTCAGAAGGTCACTCAACTAGATTTTCCAAATTTTGGATTGCCAAATACCTATTTTACCCTCTAAATTATAAATATTTATCTTCTTTTTATTTGGTAGAAACATAATAATAAAATTGAGCATAATTTTCAAGAATATATAATGTATATTATAAAAATATTTTTATTTAAATAATTATTTTTATTATCGTGCATGGAATATATATTTTATAACCTTTATTTTCTTTCATTTTGAATTGTAAATAAATTTTGGTATTTTTGTTGTTAATACTATAAGTATTGTTACAATTAAATTATTCTAATTAATTTTTTACTATGATCATTATTTTATTATTCCGGCATTATAGATGCTTAACTACTTTTTTTATTTTTTTAATTTGTAAATAGCATTATTTATTCTATAGGTAAGTTCATAATATAAATTAAAAAGGGAAAATCATAATATTAAAAAGTTTAAAAAATAAAAGAAGATAAATATTTATAATTTAGAGGGTAAAATAGGTATTTGGCAATCCAAAATTTGGAAAATCTAGTTGAGTGACCTTCTGAGTGCAATAGGCATAGTTCAGTGACTTTGTTGTTACAAACGAAAGAAAAGTGATTTCAAGAGATAATTTGAGATAGTTGAATGACCATTTGAGTAATTGACTCGAATCTAACTATACCCCTTAACTTTGTCAAACAAACTAAATAATGAAACTGCTAAACATATGCTCTTTGAATTTTGCTATTTAAAAATTCTCGTGAAAAAAGAATTTGCTATTTAAATAATCAAGCCTAATACGTGCAAGTTAGTGTGTCACCTTATAGTCCTCCGGTGTTTTTTTGTAAAAATTATATGTAAGGTTGAATTCCCACAAATTTGAAAACTTTATATGGTCTATAGTTTCAAAGAATTATAGTAGTTGTAGGCATACAAATTTTATTGAATGTAGATTCAATAAAATAATTTGGATTATATTTTAAATTCAAGATATATTAGTCCAAATAATATTATGGGTAATATAATTGAATTAATTATATAAATTCAATATATATGGATTAAATAAATAAGTCTTAATCCATTGGGCTAGCCCATTTAATTGGGTTAAAGTGATGAGCCCATTTCATTAGGCCCAAGATATCATCTTCCTAGAGGCCTAGTTTGGTGTCACAGGTAAAATGACGTGGCACGCCAAGTCAAACGGAAGAGCCAATAGGATCATGCCACCTGTCAAAATGACAAGGCATGCCAAGTCATATTAAAAAGCTAATGAAATCGTGCCACGTGTGCAAGTGACATGTTCTGACCAATCAAATGTGGTCTTGTCACACTTTGATTTGATTGAACGGAAAGAGTTTGTTCTTATCATAACTCTTCCCTCCCACAACTATAAATAGGGGTCTTCATAACCCAGAAAACACACAAAAAGTTATAACAAGAAGCAAGAGAGAGCTCGTGGATCAAACACCGCAAATTTCTCTACAAGCTTCAAGCAATCAAGTTCAAGTTCAAGAAATCAAGTTCAAGCTCAAGAACGAAGAACAAATCAAGGTCAAGTTCAAGCAATCAAGCTAAAGCTCAAGAACAAGATCATCGTTCGTGGCGATAACTACATATTCAAGATCAAGCTCAAAGGCCCTTGAATTTATTTACTATTGAAAAGAAGAATCAGAGGATTCATAGAGATTGTAACACTCAAATATTCAAAATAAAATACTACGATTGTTACAATATTTTTCGATCTTGATTTTATTTTCTTGACGCAAATTTATTGCCTACAGCAGTATCAGTGGAAGAATATCTAGGGACTATAGTTACGAAAGAAAATTAATATAATAGTATAAGTGAAGATGCAAACAACTGTCTGTAGTAGTCTGGAAATAGTACTCCTAAAAAATTCGGATTCATCTGGTTAGCAGGGGACAATCTAAAGAGTGGTCAAAATCTAAATAGTAGCCTCAAAAGGATCATTTGCGAAAATCCGGAGAAATTCAAAAATAGTCAGATTTACAAGCGGTCATTTTAAAATAGCCACAATTTCAAAAGTAATCGAAATTTAACCACTTTTTATGTAAAGATAAATCTGAACGAAAACACTGTTCAAAATCCGAAATATACTCCGGCATAATATACTAGAGTTCTAACATAAGTATACTGGAACTCTAGCTATTATACTGGAAGTCCAGTATCCAGCATAATATACTGGAGTTCCAGTATAATATACCAGTATATTATGCTGGAACTTTCCTCGTGTTGGAGTTCCAACATAATATGCTGGAAGCTCATATACAGGTGCACCGATCTCCAGTATATTATGCTGGAAGTTTTCATGTTGCAGCAAAATAGTGGCTATTTTTTAATGACTTTGCAAACACTGGCTATTTCTGAATGACCAGCATGGGTGTTTAACGGGCGGGCTGGGACGGGCTGAATGGGAAAACCCCCAGCCCGTTCGGTTAGCGGGCGGGCTGTAAGCGGGCTGTAAGTGGGCTGGGTTTTTTCGGGTTTTTGTGGGTCCGTACGGGTTAAGGCTAAAAATGGGTTAGGGCGGGCCGGGCTCCAGTTTTTTTTTTAAATTAAATTTTATTTTTCTTATTCAGTGTTATTGATAGTTAAGTATTTGCAAACTTTTAAGGGTTAGAATTAAACTTTGAAGTTTAAAGTTTAAAGTTTTAAATTTGAAATTTGTATTTTAAAATTATAAAATTAAAAATTTGAAATTAAAAACTTAGAAACTTAGATAGTTAAGTATTTGAAAACTTTTAAGGGCTACAAAAAATTATTTAATAAGACCAATAGGCAAGTTCAAATTATATTCTTCATACTTCAAATTAATTTGCAAGTTATTTTTTGATTTTTGAACTTGCAAACTAAAAGTTCACAACAAATTAAAAATAAGAAATAGTACATCACATATTTTACATAATTTTACTAAGTTCTTCCATGTCAACATGATGTTCTAGGTTTCCGGCATTGATTGTATCGGATCCATAAACCATTATATCTCCAATTTCTTAGTCCTCCTCTTCGTCTACCTCGGCACGCCCTTGATTTCGCCGTTCTGATCTTATCCAATCTCTGAAGCACACTAGAATTTTCAAAGCGTTGCTGCCCAATGAATGACGGGTATCTCCTAGCTGCTGCCTTGCTTGGCTAAATGCGCTCTCTGATGCGACTGTTGAAATCGACACATTTAAGCACGTCTCGAGCCATGACCGAAAGAACAGGAAATTGATTTGAGTTGCTCTTCCACCAACCCAGCGGTTGAAAATCCTTTGTGAGGGGCTCTAGTGACTCTTGCAAGTAGAATTGTAGTTCATCTATATTCCTGCTACTGGTTTGTTGATGCTCTCCTAGTGTAGACCAAATCTGATAATCTTGAACACAATCATCATCATCCATTTTTGTTCCAGATGTTGAAGGATTAGTTGAAGGAATATTTGCATCTACAACCGAAGAAGCATCAACAATGTTAGCATAATAATTATATAAAGTTTGTAAATGTGTGTGTAGCTCAGAAACACAAGTGTCAATATCAGGAGTTTCAGTTAGTCCAATATCCATATAAGTATATAAAGCTCTAATTAATTGGCGACACTTTATCATTTTGACAGTAGGGTTTAAAATAGCACCAATTAGGTAAATGCAAGGGAATTGGGTAGAAATACTTTTTAAACTTATCTAGCGTAGATTCAACAACAGTAGCATATCCTTCTTTTTGCTTCAAATTATGTAGTAAAAGAGAAATTTCAGCAATATGAACTAAACCATTTGAAATGGTAGGATAATAAGCTCCAGAAAACTCAAGTGTAGCCACATAAAATTTTTGTAAAAATCGTACAACATCATGAATGACATCCCAAGTTCTAGATGTTAACAAACGGTTAGGATCGGTACAATGAGAATTAGCAACTTCAGTTATAGGCATTCTATATTTATAACAACATCTTAAGAACAAATAAGTATAATTCCACCTAGTAACTATTTCTTCAGGCATGAGTCTTGGTTTAGTCCATATTGTACACATTTTTCCTTAAATGCGTTTAATCTAGCACTTCTATTATTTCCTTGAATTACACAAACAGCTCTCCTAACTAAAGTAATTTCATCTCTAAATAATTCAAGGCCACTCTTCACAATCAAGTTATAAATATGACATGCACATCTAACATGAAATATTTCAGGAAGTGGTGGGTGTAGATGCAATTTTAATATTTAATAGCAGCATTGTTGCTAGAAGCATTATCAAATGACATACACAACTTTTTCTGCAAGATTATAAAATATAGCAACTTCATGTATAGTGTTACTTATAAATGCACCAGTATGACTTTGATCTTCATCATATTTAAAAGCAATAATACGTTTTTGCATACAAAAATTATCATCTATCCAGTGGCATGTAACAGCCAAATAATCATTTCCGTTTACAGCACGACCAATATCAGAAGTAAGAGAAACTTTACAAGGAAGACTTGCGAACAAATAACGTATATATGTCTGATATTGTCCAAAAAGCCTAAAGATATCAGCTCTACAAGTACTTCTAGGAATACCTTTAAACATAGGCTTATAAATTCTTTGAATATAAGTAACAAGATACGGTGAAGAAGCAAAACTAAAAGGTAAACAACCTAAAACAATCATTTTAGCTAATTCTTCCCGATCTTTCTTAATATCGTATTTTCCAAATAACCCCCCAGTAGTCGAGTTAAGTTTTTGTTGCCCAGATGACTCATCTACTCCCCAATCAAGAGGGTGTTTCTCTTCCATATGCCTACGAAGTTGACCCATCCCCCCACACTTACCGGGCTCATGCTTATAATGTTCGCTACAAATTTTATATTTTACATAATTTTTTTGATCTTCTAGTCTTTCAAAAAACATCCAACACTTACTTCTTAATCGTCGATTCTTCTTAATAGGGAGGGGAGGCCTACTTGTTGCACCCCCTAATATTTTGAGTTTGACTAGCATTACCAGGTGTAGGTGGTGGTGTTTCAAGATTATCGGGTGATTGAATATCATCTAACATATCATCTAAATCATCATCTACACCATAATTTTCTTGTATTCGCTCATAATCTACATTTAAATTTTCAGGTGAACTTTCAGAAATATGTGTAAAGCTACTAAAAGAACCAACATCACCTCTTGTTCTTTTTGAAGTTTTCTTACTACCACTTCTACTAGTGCACGTTTTTTTGGCCGCTCTAAACAAATCCATTATATAAATTAAAGTAAGAAATTAAATTAAGAAATTAAATCAAGAAACTAAATTAAGAAACTTAATTAATAAACTATATTAATAATTCTAAATAATAAAATAAGTGTACACAAAATAAGAGAAAGAGATGGAACGAGTGTACCGGGATTCCAGATGCCACACTAATTTTGAATTTTTGATATCAAAAATCAAACTTCAATTGATAGACCGAAATTTGATAGTTGATACTTGACACTTTATAAAATTAATTTAAAATAAAATAAAATTTTCCAACGGTAATCGGGCTGCTAACGGGCTGCAGCCCCTGTTCAACCCGGTAAAGCTTAACGGGTTAGTCGGGTTAGGTGCAACGTTAGCTAAACGTTAACGTCAACAACCCGGCCCCTTAACCAACCCGTCCCAACCCGCCCAATTGTGAACAGTAACGGGTTGAACCGGGCTGAACCGGGTTGGAGCGGACTGAAAACGGGTCAGCCCGGTCCGATTAACAGGTATAATGACCGGTCCGAAAACTGGTTAGCCAAGCTATTTTTACCTGAAAATCGCCAATGTTAGGCCCAGATACATTAGCCAGAAGCCCACAACATTGCAACCCACATAATATGCCCACCCGGTTGGCAAGTCAAAGTCGGATCGGATCCAGTAGGAACATCAGCACCTTCAGCTCATACGAATCAGCTGATCAACTGAGAGAGAGAGAGAGAGTGAAAATGCATTACTGGATTCGAGCATCTTCTTCCGATTTCGCCGGAACGATTCCACAACCTCGAAGGTAAGATAAAATTTTGCATTTCAATCTGTCTTCATTTGTGTCTGAATCATTTGAATTTGATGCTAAATACGAAACTTTTGTTGCCAATTATCAGTGGACACACTGCAGTGAACATTGGGAAATCGAAAGTTGTGGTGTTCGGCGGACTACTTGACAAGAAGTTCCTTAATGACATCACTGTCTATGATATTGGTAAGTTGATTCCCTCCTAATCAGCTGCTAACATTTAATTCTCTCTTCACTTGAGGTGAAATTAGTATTTAGTGATGGCAATGGGGCGGGGCGGGCGGGTTTTGTTTGATTAGGGGGGGGTTGCTCTTATGCGGGTGCGGTGCGGGTTAAACAGTTTTTAAATTTTTTAAAGCGGGGCGGGTTTCGAGTTTAATACGGGGCAACTTTGAATTTTATCTTTTTTGAAACAAAGCAATCATTTTAACTACAATTTCACATTTTTCTTCACTAGCACGAATACTATTTTGATTTATAATTAACCAATTTGCATAAGTCTCGCCAAAATGATATTACATAAGTCAAGATATGGTATTAGTAATAGGAAATGATAGTAACCCATTTATTTTGAAAGATCAGCATAGTTGTGGCAAAATGGTTCAAAGAAAACAATTAACCACCCATATTATCCACTAAAAAATGGGTTGGATAATGAACTTTTTAAAAATGGGTCAAATATGGATAAGAACCATATTATCCATTTAGAAAATGGATAACCAATGGGTCTAACTTTTACATTTGTAAAGCCTCAAATTGTGGGTTCCTCAAGTTAGGAAGACTAAGAATTCTCTCAAAAGTGATCATATGCAAGAAGTCATAGATAATATGGTTACCCATATTATCCGCCGGTTAACCCATTTTTTATCCGTATTAAATATGGGGCGGGTCGGATAATTTATTCATTTTTTTATTACCCGTTTTCGACCCGATCCATATCCGACCCGACCCACCCGTTTGCCACTCTTAGATCAGCATAATACTCTCCCAGTTTTATGTTTATGTGATTCTATTAAACTCTCCATTTTATAAAATAATAAAATGTCAAACTAGTTTATTTTAGAAAAAAAATTAAAGAAAAAAGAAAAAAATTTAAGCGGGGCGGGGCGTGTTGAAAACTGAAAAAATAACTATTCGGGGGGGGGGGTTGGAAGTTTTTGTGGGTTTTGCCGCATCCGCCCCGCCCCATTGCCATCCCTATTAGTATTTAAACATATCATTTGGCGGAAAGCACTAATAGTGTAAAGACTTTTGTACAATTTCAGTAAATTTTAACCTGTGATAGTAGATTAATTACCCATTTTACCACATTACCAGTTAATGCTTATCAAGAGATTGACTTGTAATTACGGAATACATGATGTGATTGTGTAAATATTTTTTACACTGTCATTGCATAGAACTTAAACTCTATTGGAATTAGTGTGAGATTTAGAGAACCTATAGTTTATGAATTTGTATTACAAGGTCGGAGTAAGTGTGATATTTAAGGAATCTTTAGTTAGTTTTATTAGAGATTTGTAATTCAGTGTAGGAATAAATATGAGGTAGTTTTTGGGTTGTTAGAATAAGTGTGAGATTTAGAGAACGTTTTGTTAGTTTGGTATAGATTTGTATGTCATGTTGGAGTAGGGTGAAATTTAGAGAACTTATAGTTAGTTTGGTCAGAGATTTGTGTTTCAGTCTAATAAGTGAGAGTCGGAGAACCTTTAGTTTTGCAGAACCAGTAATTTTTCTTTTTAAGATAAATTATTGAGTACTTCAATGAAATAGGCCGGATGGAGCGGAACAGATATGTAAAATATTCATATGGCCAATGAAAACTTTTTTGGGATTGAGGCGTCTTCGGTTGATATTTCCTCTGTGACATTGCATAATACAGTTTCTGGAAGCCAATGTGGTTGCTTTGTATTGAATCAATCAGTCATTTTTATATTCTAAATTCATATGTTGTTAATGTTTCAGAAAACAAATTGTGGTTTCAGCCAGATTGCACAGGCAGTGGTTCTGATGGCCAAGTGGGTCCCAGCCAACGAGCATTCCACGTTGCTGTATCAATTGACTGTCATATGTTCATCTTTGGTGGGAGATCTGGCAGTAGAAGGTAGATGCTACATAACTCATATGTTGTGTATTATAATTGTTGCTTCTGCCAATGCCTTTAATTGGGTATCCTCATTTTCAGATTAGGTGATTTTTGGGTTCTGGATACTGGTAAGGATTTCTTTCTACCTTGGCTATGTGAGCTGCTATGCAAAGAAAAATGCATCATTATTTTTTATTTCTTCTTTTCACTATCATCGGACATTTGTGATAAGTTCACAATAATCTCATTGATATTACACCAAGTCGTATCACTAAACAGTGCAGGTTTACATCAAACTCCTTCCAATTATACAATATTGGATAGCTCTTTTGCCTAAAATATAGTAATGATCAACAAGGAGTTGTTAATCATCCATAATGGATTTTCAACTCCTTCAGAAGAATTCCTTTCTCTCAAATCAACCAAAAGATGCATAGAGGATCACCCTTCAGCTCCTTCCTAGTGTCCATCTTCCTTTAATTCCAGCGCTCCAAAGTTTCCTCCACAGCTCTCAGTAGAGGGGTATGAAAAACAGAGTATGCTATCCGAGTAAAGCTGCCTCTAAGCCGTATAAAATCCACATTCTCACTGATCAGTGTTTGCTTGGCAGAAACAACTTAAATTAACTAGTGCCCGACTCCTTCCCTGCTAGTTATCCGCTGTTAGTATGGCATTCTAAGCTGCAAACCATGTGAAGAAAGTATATTTCACTGTCATCAGACTTGGGTCTTGATTTTTTTATCTCTGCGGTGCTAGATATATGGCAATGGTCAGAGTTGACAAGTTTTGGTGACTTACCTTCTGCAAGGGATTTCGCAGCTGCTTCAGCCATTGGAAACAGTAAAATTGTTATGTAAGTTTGTCTTACCTTCTGCTGGTGCTTATGTCTTATCCTTCTTTCATTATTTTTTGGCATTGATTTGCATGCAGGTATGGTGGCTGGGATGGTAAAAAGTGGTTGTCAGATGTCTATATCTTGGACACAAGTACTGTCTTTGATAGCAACTCTAGGTTTTCTCTATCCTTTCCCTGTGTTAGATAGCAATTTATCCATAACAGTTGGTATGATTTTTGAACAGTGTCTCTTGAGTGGAGGGAGTTATCTGTTTTGGGAACTTTACCGCCACCTAGATGTGGCCATACCTCTACTATGGTCGAGAAAAGATTGCTTGTCTATGGTGGTAGAGGTAAATGTGGATGATGATTTATATTTGGCTTGGAAATATCATGTTTGTCTCTGTAATTTGCTATTCAGCTATTTTCATATACTGTAAAGGTTCTATGCTGCTTAGGAAATCTTGAGGTCTTCTACTTATTAGGTTCGAGACCCCCCCCCACCCCCCCCCCCCCTTACAGTCTGAGTTAAAGCAGTTTATCAGCAAATTTAGTCTGACTTAAGCATAAGGGAAAATTTCACGGACACTTAATATGGTGAGTGAAGTTAAGGATTTAAACTTGCACGTCTATGCTACATCCTAGACTAATGTTGAAGGGAATGAAGCTCTTAAATGCCCCAAAGTAAATGGTTCAGTGCATGGGCGTCCAGAGAAATGGTCTTGAAAGATTTCAATATAGCAAGGAATTTAACAGAGTATGAGATCCATTAAGGAGAAGTCTGAATCTTTGTACGTTTCCTTGCCGTAAGAAAACCCTTCTCAACTTGTCTATTTCTTTTTCCACTTTGGAGGGCATGGAGAACAAACACATAATATACGTAGGCATAGAATCAAGTTATTATAATACATTTACCATTTTCTAAAATACATTTAACCGTTCAGTTGCAATTTTATCTGAAGGTATGTTTGTTACAACTTACATACGCTGGTGATGCTTTTACTTTTCATCTTTTTGTAGGGCAAGTTGGCATTGACATCTTTAATTGGTTTTAGTTTTAATCTACATGTGTTCAGATACTTGAATCTCTTTCTTAATATATGGACTGATGTGGTTAACTTTACTTTTGGGTAGGAGGTGGAGGGCCAATCATGGCTGACTTGTGGGCTTTGAAGGGCCTAATTGAAGAAGGTATACTTTACCTTGAAGCTTCAAGTTATGATCAGTGGACTTCCTTTTTTACTAGTGATGTTTCCTTTTTCTGGTAAATTATCTTCGGGTTTGTAAAGAAGAGAAGATGTGATTTAACTTCATCAGTTGCTTCTTGAATTGGTATGGCATGTCATACATTTTCAGCTAATATTTCGTGGCTGTGCTTATCCAGTCTTTCAGAAATAGGAACAAAATTTTCCTAGAAAATATGAGTTTGGCTGCCCTTGATGAAATACTCTAGTTCGTATAGCTGGAATTTCTATTTTTCATTTACTGCTTTCCAGTAATTAGTCAACATTCTTTTGGATCACTCACATGTTATTTGTACCCTATCATCTGCTGTAGTTAGTTTGAATTGGTTTTATCTTTCCACTTCCTTTTTTTCTGGACTTCTCTCTTGAAGCTTTTATGACTATTTTTCCTGTTTAAGCACTTAGCTATATAAAAACTTCTGATTTTTCCGGAAGGAAGAGAACGAAAGCCCTGGATGGACCCAACTGAAGCTTCCAGGTCAAGCTCCTACAGCGCGTTGTGGACATACAGTTACATCTGGAGGACTCCATGTAAGTCCTTTTCATGGTGAAAGTCATGGCATGCAAAACTATGCAAGTTAATAGTTGGAATATAAGGAGATAAGAATGAGTTAACACTGTTCTTGGGGTGTTGATGTTTATCAGCTGCTAGCTATGTTACATCTGTCTTGGCAATATCTTTGAAAATCTATTTGCAGTGAAAACATAATTAGCACGTCTGATGCGTGCAATTTTTTTATTGAGGAGGTATAATTTCTTTTTGCACATATAACCCCTTAAGAAAAGAATATTAAATTTTTTTATTTAACTCACTTTGTTTACTCTGGTAGTAAAACTAGAGGAGCCGAAACCCTTTGCAAGTAGATGTATTGTTGCCACTTTGAAGAGTTCTAAAAGAATAGTGGTGGAGATAATATCCAAACTTCTGTAATTCCTTTCCTTACACTCTCTTGTTACTTCTGAAGTCGTATATATATATGTGCATAGAAACTTCATAGTGTCTATACATACCTCTTCACCTAGGAGGAGTTAGTGCATGTAAGTTCAAGTATTCGATTGTTCCTGAAGCCCAAATTGGCAAAGCCAGGTTGTGTCGATATCAGCAGTAAAGATTGTTGTGAATTATGTTGAAATTCTTGATGAACTTCCCCAGGTTGTACTTGAAATACCCACACAATTACTGTTGCATTAGAGTGGCAAGTATAGTTATTTAATGATTGTACACTGTCATTACGTTTTACTTTACTTTATCCCAAATAAAAAAAGAAGAAAAACTGTCACTTATGTGTTATGGGTAATGTAATTATTTCCACTTTTCACTTGATACTGTTCACTCAAACCTTTCCCTGCTTCCAGCAACCATAAAAGAAAAGAAAAGAAGAAGCATTCTGACCTATAATTTCTCTGCAGCTGTTGTTATTTGGAGGGCACGGAACTGGTGGTTGGTTGAGTCGGTATGATGTTTACTACAATGATTGTGTTGTTTTAGACAGGGGTAAGCATGTATCATCACTACTTTTTAGAATTACTATAGCGCTCCATGTACTGGTATAGGCTTTGTGACTTGTACTGCATTACAATTTTTGGTTTTGTTCTATTGTGGAGCTTCTTTTGCATTTTCATGCCAGAATAATTTTGATCCACATTAATAGAATTCTGTAGCTTGTACCAATCAAAAATATATTTCTATAGCTTGTACATACAAAAGTAATTTGGAGATGTAAAAGACTTAAATAGATTAACAAATGTTTCCACAATTGTGAATGTAATGTTTTATAGAAGATGGAGGCACATAGGGTGTGTTTGGTATGAAGGAAAACATTTTCCGGAAAAAAATTTCTAATTTTCCCATGTTTGATTGGCTTAAATGCTTTGGAAAACATTTTCCTCGTGAACTCATTTTCCTCCCGTTGGAGGAAAAAGTTTTCCCTATCACGAGAAGGGAAAACATTTTCCAAAACTCTTCTTCAACCTTCCCAACCCTATTCCCCATCCTCATCAACTCCCCCGCACCCCTACATCTAAATATCTATCAAAGCACAATCACAAACAAGGGAAAATAAGTGATAAAACTACTTATTTTTCTTGGAAAACATTTTCCTTCGTACCAAACACACCCATAGTTAAATGATCTGAAAACCATTCATGATTGTTGTAAATGGTCATTAAGAGTATTTTGCTCTAAAGTTCTCTGTTTCCAGTCTCTGTACAGTGGAAACGCCTAGCAACTATGAATGAACCGCCAGCTGCACGAGCATACCACTCGATGACCTCCATTGGGTCACGATATTTGTTGTTTGGTGGGTTCGATGGAAAATCAACTTATGGTGATCTCTGGTGGTTAGTTCCAGAAGGTATTGAGTCTCTTTCAAGTACAGCTTTGTGTAATCTTTCACTGTTAAGCGGAGTTCTTCTCTTTTCAAAAACTTGTGTTAGCTTGTTGTGCGACCAACTTAATTGATTACTTCCTTCTTAGTATACTGTTGTTCTCCATCCATTTATCCTCTGCTGTTTATTTCTTACTTGCGTGATTTTATGCTGTTGATCTATAATTTTATTAGATCATTGAAAATTGATATCAGGAGTTCGTCCATATCTTCTCAGCTTCCAGCTTTCCCTTAAAATTTGCACAATAGCCCTATGTGAGTTGGTCAATTTTGTATGAAGATATGCCAGGAAAAAGACTTCCTTTTTAAGCAACTCTCATGCAGAGTTTAACCGCCCATTTAAATGGTCCTAGAGTTGTACAATGTTACACAATTTGCCAATAAAGAGTTAGCTCTAAGCTAATGCATGTCTTGGAAAAGTGAACGAACTTCTCTTGTATTATAGACTTGATTGCACTACACTCATTCTTTCAATTAACATCTTGTACGTATGTTTCTTCATAATGTATGATCTTTAGATGATCCAATTGCTAAGCGTGTAACGGCTTCTCCTCCCAAGGGCATTCATGAAAGTCAGGATGCTTCAATGACAAGTATGGAGAAGGTAAAGGGCCATGGATTTTCATTTTTTATTACTCCCCTCTCAGTTCAAATATTAAAATGTGTATGCTAGGAGACCTTACCATTGCATTGGACATATTAGTTCCTTTTTGCTGTTATTTGGAATTTGGAGCCTAAACATCTCGATGATGTATCAACTAGATGCAAATCGTATTTGACTCGTGGAATGAACTGGTCAGTGGAGTCTCTGCATAAAGTTAAACATCAAGCAAGAATTACTGAATGATACCCATGAAAAAGAGCCGCTTAGCCCTACTTACAGAACTTGAATCACTTACACTTCAAAGGTGCTTGGGCACCAGCATGAATTGGCACAGCTCACTCACTAGACGTAGATGGTCATTCCCGCACCCCCTTGAGTATACTTTGGTTTCCTTTCACACTAAGGAGTCATGCATCCAATCTTTGGAGATTTTGTGTGGCATAAGAAGTTGTAATCATACTTGAGAAATCCTTGAAATGGTGTCAAACTTGACCTTTTCTAGAAAAATGAAGGTAAAATGTGATGGAACTCCCTTTGGCTCTGAATTGGAGTTTTGAGCACAAAAAGCACAAGTAGAGTTTGTGTAGTAGAAAGTGATATTTTTTTGGCTTCTTTATATTCTAGGAATAATGGTTTTGCTTGGCACGAGGGTGTTTGAACTAGTGCTGTAAGGCTTGCAGAGCAGCTGGATGCCAACGTTTTTTTTTTTGAATTTTAAAAGAAATTAAATCTATTTTGTCGTTCAAATTCTGTTTGTTTACTTGCACAAGTGTCGCTTTGAACCCCATTTACTTGTTCTATAAAAAAATGAGGCATCAAACTATTTCTTACTTGATATTTTCTGAGAGTGAAGAAATGAGAGCACAACTTTGCAGAGTTACAAAGTCAAGATAAAACCAATAAAACCAACCTTATTCTTCTGGGGAAGAATATAAACAGATATTGTTCAACTTGATTTTACACTGAATTAATCCGATAACTTCTAATTTTGTGGCACCTCAACTTTGACCATTGGCCCAAGCTTCACTGGGTTTTCTTTAATCAAGTGATTGCTTGACGATACTGTCTATCTGCATGCATGATTGCATGTATGTCCAAGTCTTTTTTGAAGATCTTTTGATTTCCTTGGGTATGTATTTGGGGTGGGGGTGAATAAGTGGGTGGCAGTTGTTGAGGGTGCGGTTTCTACCACGGCTATATCTGTCATCCTAGTAAGTCTCTTTATTGTGATTGTGCTTTGATATTTTAGATGTATATTTACCATCTCAATAAAAATAAAATTAGATGAGTGTGTTGATATTGCTTCTATGACGGACAAAGGATCTATCCTGGTTTAACTCTCTCTTACTATTAATAGGAGAGGCAAATGCAAGAAGATGCTTTGGCAGAGTTGCAGAAAAGGATAGGAGTTTCAGTCTCCATCTCCAATTCCAATATAAAGAAAATTGTAGATGAGTTGGAAGATACAGAATTATTAGAATTGGCATCTAAATTGGTTGGAGAGGGAGCTCTCAGTAATAAAGAGGTTTGTAATTTCTTTGCTCAGTGTATATTATGCAATATGTACACACACTCACATGGACATGCGCATGCACCTGAGCAAATGTTTAAGTTAATCTTGAATTGTTTGATCACTGAAGGTTGTACAAGCACTTCGTGACCATTGGTCAAGGTCCTCGCCAAAGTCAATTCAATTAAAGGAGCTTAGCCCATTACTTCGTGACTACCAGCGCATGATTACCCACCTTCAGAAGTAAGAACATTGTCTTGTACATTTTTGCTTTATGTTTACATCTAGTTAAGTTCTGGTATTCTTATAAATGTGAAGAAGAACTTACGTATCCTGAAAAGATGATCAAGTCAGACTACTTCTGCGAGTGATGAAAGTAAATGTAAATTTCACTAGTGACATATAAAGTGCTATTGCATTGTTGGTTTACAGTAGTATTTCAAGTCAAGGCGATGGATCACTATCACTATATATAGATGCTTTCCCTGGATAGTGTTCCATGGCACCTGATATGTCAGCAAGGGCTTACTAAGAGATCTTGCATGTTTTATGGGGTGCTTCTTATGTCTTTCCATAAGCATTCACATGTGCATAAAAACTCATGTTTCCCCAAGTAACCAAGTCGCTGATAAACTTGTTTGTTAGCAAGTGATTTGTTTATTTTCTTTTAAAGTTTTCTTGTGTTCTACTGGTGTGAGACTAAATTTTGGGGCTTTATACTATAGATATTTAGATATGATGATGAAATTTTAGAATCTCCTTTCAACCAGCATGACGTAAGTGTATTGACCCTTACTTTTATCAATTTTCATGACACGGAAATAAGTTAATCATTGAATTTAATGAAATCTATGTGATCTGCTATCAAATCTAAGTAAAATTTGGTCTTTCAATTACTTCCTCCCATTATATGAATGCGTGGACAGTTGAAGGAACAAATTTCCTCTTGAAGAGGAAAGAAAAAGAAAATGGAGGGGGAGGGAGTACCTCAACTGAAATGCTGTTCACCTTCTCACAGTATAAGTTTTGATCATTTGACATTATAGGGAAAAGCTAAGATCACTCTTACAATCCTCGAATGCTGGATCGATGGGGAAAGAGACTTATAGATTCTATCATATCAGAAATATTAGTCAGGTATGAGTTCTTCAAGGTTCTATTTGTTAGTCTTGATGTTATTTACATCTGAATTCTTGGTTGCTTCACTTCTTTATCATCTCTCTTATATATTGCTCAAGTGTCCTTGGTGCTTGATATTCTGATTTGTTGAGTGCTGCAACTAGCTCAAGTTTCCTTGGAGCTTGATATTCGGACTTTTAATGTCATCATGCTAATTATTTGTTAAGTTTTCCACTTTCCTCCTACTTCATGTATCTTTTCCAGTAGTTCGTCATGAATACTGAGGTTAGCAACAGAGTGCTTCTTACTTGACAGTTCGTGTTAAAGTAGATCTATTTTTGCAACCATTCCATATTAAGACTGCTTTGCATTTGAACATTAGCATAAAGCTTTGTGGACAAGATGCTGAAAAGACACTAAACTTAACACTATTTCCTGCTAGGGAAGGTAAATGTAAATTATCATGCTATAGAGGAGATATTCGTTATTACCGCAAACCAGGGCTTTAGTTATCAACCCATCAAGTGTATAGTTTCCCTAATATGTATTTAGTTTGCATAAACAGTAGAAGCGACATCTGAGTCGAAACCAAAGTTGGGTGTAAACTTCATTTTTTGAACCCCTCTTTCTCTCTTTATCTTCATCTTTCCTTTCTTTTAAATATGTGCATTTGTTTGCATCTGTGATCTGTTTGTTGCTAGCTCTTCACTTTTATCACCTTTTTCCTAGTAGTAATGTCATTTGCTCCTCTTCGATTGTTAGTTTTCAGTTAAAATGTTCTTTTCTGATCTGCAGCTACGTATGGATGATATACCACATCTGCTAGCTGAGTACAAACAACTCGTCGTGGATATAGGAGCAGATTAAAAATTTCAAGTTCAAGATCTTATATTTAATCATGAGCTTACCCCCTGGAAATTAGTTGTACTAGTGTTTCTCAACTCAGAACACCCCCCCAAACACCTGGGGGAAGGGGGGTGGATCGAGGTAAATCCCTATGATTTAGCAAAGACGCGTAAAATCTTGAATGTACTCATAAACTTCCTACTTTTTCTGGCAGTTTGTAAAAGTCTCTATATAGACTTCTATATTTCATTGTTTTTGTTTGGTAAAGCATTTCTCTGTAAATCCCCAACTTGTCGCTTGAGCTATGCCTTTGGCGCCAAAAATTGGCATTATTAGGACTCTTCGAATTTACATACAGTGACTTAAAGAGTATACAATTGAGGACTAAAAGGAAGCCGAACAAACTTAACAAACTTTTTCTCTCTTTTTCTTTTTCTTTTTTTGCTTGCAAACAAACTCTTCAACAACAGTGAATAATCAAACCGAAGGAAGGAAAATTTGATACATTATTCGGGGGATATCAAGTGAAAGTTAAAAATAAATTGTTTGTGTATGATACGTAGAGAATATGTGAATCATTCGTTAGTGTCAGCAATTGCCAATGCTGGAGTTCAACAGCACTAGCCTTTGGGATTCAAAACCTTGCTTAGTTCCTCTAGCTTTCCCATTCTCAATTTCTCACTTTCCTTCACTAGCTAAAACATGATAATGCACCATCCAAAGTCAATTAAATCAGGGGAATTTAAAAGGAAAAGAATATAAAAAAGAATGGTTATTATGAATCGTCACCTCTACTAAAGTGGAGGTTAGCTGAGTTTTCTCGTTATTCTTTTCGTTGAAAACCTCTAACACTTCTCTGTATTCTTTCTCCTATTGCCATGGGAAAAATCATAAAAAAAAATTAATCTTAATAATACAAACACAAATTAGGAGTGAGGGAGCATTACGAGAAGATTTATTTTAAGTTGTAAAACTAGCAATTGAACAACGAATTTAGCTGTATGGGGGTGGGGGGGGGGGGGGGGGGAAGAGATGATTAGGCAGGACATGAGCCTTGATAGGAGGGTGTGGAGGTCTACCAGTAGTACTAGTAGCACACATGTTCTTTCCTATTTCTAGATCTATATTACATCACGTTGTGTAGTTTGTTTTAATTATTGTATTCTCCTGTTGTTACTATTTTGGTACTATTTATTCTTGTCTCCCCTACCCTTCCTTTTTCTTCTTCTTTTCTCCCTCTGCTTCTTCTTGTTCTTATTCTTCTTTTTCTCCTCCTTACCTTTCCGAGCCGAGGGTCAATTGAAAACGGCCTCTCTACTTTTATTAGATAGGGGCACTACCCTTCCCATACTCCACATGTGAGAATATACTGGATGTTGATGTCGTTGTTGTATACATTTTTTATGTTATATACGAAAATTATATAAATTTTATACACCTTTTCGGCTATCTAATGTAAATAGTTTCTGGCGCGGACTGAAAGTGGTAATACCCGGAAAAAAGAAGAAGAAGAAGAAGCTGAAAACTAAAAGAGCAATAAGGAAGTAAGCAAATACTACGTACCTTCTTTTGACAGGTCTGTCCAAGTGATTTGATTTCACGGTTAACCACGTCAATTTTCTTGCGTACAATTGCAACTTCCTTTCTCATTGGATCCGTCAACACTTCAAGCTCCTTTTAAAAGTTATTAACATGAAATAATAAATCAAAAATTAAGAAATGAACATTTTATTCTAGTTTGTTAAAACGACTAATATTTGAGATCAGATGGAGCAGTTTTCTTGTACTTATCTCTAGGGGCGAAACTATGTGCGGCCAAAGGGGTTCAATTGAATACCCTTCACCGAAAAATTATATTATATATAGGATAAAATATTACTTGTTATCGATAAATAAATAAAAATAGACTTTGAACACCTTTGTATAGTCCACTGACAAAATGTACCCTTATTGAATTTTACTGGCTTCGCCATTGCTTACCTCCCAAACACGAACCAAACGCCTAGTTTCCTCTTCAGCACGGCTAAGTTGAGACTCAACTTTTCCTTTCACCTCCATTTTCTTCCTCTCAATCTCTTCTTCTCTTGCTTGAAATGAAGCCAATGCCATCTTTGTCATCTCTTGATCTTCATCGTTGTCGTCCGCAGTCGTTGAAGTTCTTCCACTGCTGCCAACACTTGGAAGAGTACTCATCATCTCCAATTTTTCTCCTTACAATTTCACCTATATTCTATGTTTTCATATTTTGATCCCTTTTTATTAGTGTTATTGCTTTTGCTTCAATTCTAACCTCTCTTTCACGTTTCCTTTCTTGACTTCAAAACAATATCTTGAAAGGGTACACATATTAAATGAAATACGTGTTATATGACTAAGTTTCATGTCAACACTGCCCAGAAATGTATTTGCATATATAAATACTGTAATGGGAATGAGTTGTCTTTGCTAGGTTTTAAAAGGATTAATATGCAAATGATAAAATAGGCTTTTGCTTGAAGGAAAGGGTAGCCTAGGTGTTATTTTAGTTTGTTATTTTGACTCATTCGAGTGTTTGTTACTTCAGACCCCTGATGGGGTTCTTTTAGTTTGAATTGCCGAATGATGAGAGGCGGATTCAGGATTTAAAATGTGTGAGTTTTTAAAGGTAAAATTAGAAGATTAAAGTTAAAAAGAATCTTCAAATACAAGTGAATTTTTTTAAGCACTAGAAAAGAAAGAGTGCAACATAAAATGAATTACGGGGTGTATTGATTTAGTAATTAGTCATTTACGAACAAGGAGGGAAATCTTGGAGCAACGATAAAATTATCTTCCTATGACCTATAACAACTTGTTCGGATGGCTGTTACCTGTTATATTGTATCGTATTGTTACTTTAAAAATAATATTTATTTTGATTGTTACTTAAATTTTATTGTATCGTATCGTTAAATCTGTTGTTACGTAACGACAAAAAGTGTCACTTTATGGAACGATTGATTGGTGTGATCACATCGTTTTCTTATTTTTTTTTCTCATCTTGCCCTTTATTATTATTAAATAATTTTATTTTATCTTTTAAGCTAAGATATAATAATAACTGAGTTCGTGGTCAAATATTTATAAATATTTAATAAATTTTTAATATATATATATAAGGTCTACGCGAAAATTAATGGTTCGCGTAAATTTACAAGACCCACCACTGCAAGTGATTGATCAACCACTCATCCATACCTTTTCCCTTGTTCTGTTTGGTCTTTTTTCTTTCTTGTTTCTTATTGGTAGTTAAATGGGTTGGTTCTGTTACCTCCTTTATATTTTGTAAAAGTTATTGATGTATCCTTTTTTTTTTTTCTTTTTATAGAAAGAATTCTAGGAATACTTTCTCTTTTCAATTTAGTAGAAAGGGGTAATGATGTTTCACGAATAATGATTTCAAAGAAGTAAATCTTTCCTATTCTAATATTATGAATAATCACCAAATTTCGGCTTTTTACACTTTTGGCGAAGACAACTCAAAAATTCTTTAATATGGTATGATATTATTTGTTCTGGGTCAAACCACTCACTACTTGTCTTGTTCAACACTAGGGAATTTTCATGGAGAATTTTCAATATTTAACACCATATATCATTTAAAGCAACTAAAATTATTTATACAAACAGTTGGCTACAGATATATTTACCAATTACTGAAAAAAGCTAAGAGGTAGAACAAGTGATTGGAGGTAAAGAGGAAAAAACAAATTGTCGCGCCCCCTTTTTCTCTCAAAATCGGGTTTATGACATTTTGGTTGAGACAACTCGTTCCTTTTGGGAAAGGGGTTTGTATTTTGAAGAATCGTCACCTAACGATTTAAGTTGCGTTAGGGCACCTAGAGGGTTCATTTATAACTACGTTTGGTAACCAGAGACAGGGTAAGGGCTTGAAATTATCCTAAGGGGAAGGTGTTAGGCACCCCTCAGGATCCACCAGTGTGGTTCCCGGCCAAACAACTTTTGTGGATTTGTACAATTTAGCAAATAAACAAGTATGACTCAAATAATAGGGGATTTAAGTTTAAGTATACAGATGTTCGAAAAACAGTTAATGAAAAGCTAGATTTTGAAAAGAATTACAATCTAAGCATATTTGTGAATGTAAAGGGGTATTCTAGGTTTGTTTATAATATGGATCGCATCAATGCAATACCCGGTATGACACTCCTCGAAGGGGGGCTACACGTGGTATTAACGCACCGGTCATCATATCCATATCTACCCTTTCCCACCCCATGAAGGTAATTAAAGCGAGGGTTGGTCTCGACCCCTATTGCATGCTGTTACCCGTCCCTTCCTATCAGTCCCGAAGGAATTTAGGACTCCTATCCTATAAAAATGGGGTTCTAGGCAGACCCTCAAGTTTAAAGGTAAAATACTAAAGCGACACATAATAAACAGATAGGACTTCAATTAAAGGGGAGCATAGAAGACAAATAAAAGGCTCAGATATACCTCCACACATAGTACACATAAACAGCATGACTCATACACAATTAACGTCTAAATTGAGATCCTAAGCATGGTATCTAAGTGATAACAACAGAGTCAGATTTATTACATAACTCAGAGAGGAAGTCCTAATCAGGCTTGCCTACTGATTTTAACATGCTGAAAGTTAAACACTAATCACAAAGACGGTTCTGGTTTTATTTTAAAGTTGATTACCTAAGGCTTGCCTAGGCGTAAAATAATATGTAGCAGTTATTCAGATTTGTTAGTAATTCCAGGTTGTTATACCTAATAGCATGAAATTTTAAATGTTGCAAACATCCAGAGACTAATTACCAGTTTGTTTAGATCAGGAGGACTGTTTATACATCTGTAGTTAGACTAGTGTGATTGAATAAGTGCGATCCTATAACATGATGTCTAATGCAGCATGATGCATAATAACTTAAACAGGATTTCTAAATGCACATCAAATTATGCACAGCTTCAAAATGAGGCAGGAGTGACAGTTTTGATGTTGTTTACCTAAAGCAGGATTTCTAAGTGCGGAGCATGGTTGCAATATGGTGAGTGCATGAATAACAAATTGTGTTAACATGTTTACCCTAAGGCAGGATTTCTAAACGAAATTTCAGAATATATTTACATGGGCAGAATCACATAATAGCAGCTTATTTTATTGTTATTATCTACCCTATAGACAGGATTTCTAAGTGTGGATGAGATGCCGAAAATAGTACTTATAAATCCTAAATAGCATGATATCTAATGCACGGCATGCTTGGCATGTTGTACCTAAACATGGCTGCTATTGTGCATAGAGAAAGTAAACCTAGGAACATGATTTCTACCCTGGATTATACTACAACATGCATATTACCCACCCCTTTTCACTATCCAACCCTAGAGTCGTTTATAAATAATTATTACAGGCCTTTGAATAGGAATTACATAACTGAAAATAAAGAAAAAAAAATAAGAAGTTAATTATAGGGAGCCTACAGAATAGGCCCAAGTCTCCAGGTCCTCAATGCCAAGTATTGTTTCACGACCTTTCTCATAATCCGAGTGTGTCAGAGTTCCCTAAGAACCTCAAGGGGTCCCGGGCAGTGCTCACACCCAGATTCATAGCCAAGATAGAGTAAGCGCAGTGTGGAAAGGCCAGCTTTTGTGTGTCAAATTTCAGAGGGAGCTCAAGGGTCCCAAGGCAATGCTCACACAAAAGGGCAGAACTTAGTTGTCTAAGAGTAGAGTGAGAGTGCTCGACATAGTTTTGAAGAGTTTAAGTAAGAAAATAGTTTTGAAAAAGGGTAAGTAAGAATCAATTTTGAAAAGAGAGACTTAATTAAAATAGTTTTATAACAAAGTTTAACTGATGAAAACAATTTGAAGGAGCATGCATACCAATCTCAGAACCAAAACAAAGTCAGCATCACACCAAGGACCAAGAATAGTCCAGCAAACACAAGCAAGGGAATGGGATTGGAGGGACAAATATGGAGCATGTGAGGGAAAACATGTAGCAGGCAGGAACATATATGAGCACACAATCAGAAACTCCTATAGGTTCAGAGGATCAGGGGGGACAGTAGGGTATTGGATTAGATTAACATATCAACACCGAACAACTAGGACCATGATCAAACTAACGTACCAATCATGGGGATTCACATAAGAAACATGTACTAAGTATACAGAAACATGCTGGTCATTGACAAGTAAAGCATAACTTAACATGTAGAGGGAATTCAGGATCCTAATTACTTTGCTACTACCTCTAAGTTAGCCGGCTGCAAGCCAAGGCTAGCTACTGTGCCTCTCCTATTTCTGCTTTGTGTTTTCGCTTTCTTCACTTCACTGGTATGTTCTAATTGACATTTCAGTCCTCAAACCAACATGTTTCTTTTACTGTTACAATTCCTTGTATTTCTGATATGCTTTTATTTACTTATTTTGTTGATTCAACATGTATTA
>NW_017671763.1:44774-49482 GCF_001879085.1 Nicotiana attenuata
TGGGCTTGGCACTTGTGGGGACTATCATCATTTTGGAAGTCAGCTCGAAGATGGCTCATCTTGTCGAGCCTGGGTATGACTTGCTTCCTACCTGCTTGCCTCATAACTCGAAGAGGGACGTAAGGGTATGTTCCTCTTAGACCAATCAGTATCAGGAAAGGTGCATCTCTGGATCGGGCGATGAACTCCTCTATCGGAAACCACTCGAACATCCATTGAACCTGTTCTTCAGTCAGATTATCAAAGAGCTCAACCCATTCTTTGGCATTCTCAGGCTGAGCGAACATGTCGGGGATGTAATTCATTCGTTTTGGATGGTGGAAAGCGATGTGGTCATCCCAGGCCCTTCGCTGAATTTCTTGTCAGTATTTGCCCTTTTGGAGATGTTCCATGAGCCAAAGCTGAAGTAGTAGATTGCAGCCTTCGAAGTGTTTCGCTCCTCGTTGACACTTCTCTAAGGCTCGGTATAGGTCTGCAATGATCATGGGTACAATGCTGAATGTCTGCCCACCAATCCCCTCCATTAGGGTCTTGGTTACCATAGCCAGCCTAGTATGGATTCTCTCTTTCTTCATTGGAAACACGATCAGACCCAGGAAGCAAAACATGAAGACGAATACCCTACGATGGATATGTCCCATGGATGTGATGGCAAACTCGTCATGGTAGGTACGGTATGATTTGCTGTGACCGTACCTTTCATACAGGTAGTCAAAAGGGATGTATGATTCCTTTAGGTATACATATTCTGCATTCTTCTTCAAACCCATAATTTTTAGGAAACTCTTGCCTGTGCGGTTTTCAGGAATTAGCAAACCCGGGGTTTCCCACACTAGACCGGCCAGTCCTACTATCTCTTCTAGCAAAGGTGTCATTTCGATATCCCCAAAGCGGAACACGGCCCTTTCACAATCCCAAAATAAGGTAGCAGCCTCTATTATCATGTTGTTAGGCTGGATCTCCAAGAGGGACGGTAGATTACCCAGATATTTTCTGACGAGGGTTTTGTCACTAGAATGTAAATCTTCCCACCAATTCAGCAATCTTGGGTGGATATTGGTGACCATGCCGAATCTGGGGACTTCGTGCCTCATATTTCTGCAAGGCAAACAACGTTAGGCCCTTACCCCCACCAGACTCAACTATTTAACATCAACAATTAGCATGAAGCATTTAGTTATGTGCAGAACGTGATGATGTCCGTTTGGGTTTAGGGAAACCCAGTGGACTTTTGGACAAGGCTATCTTAAAAGCTATTGTGCGGACAACACTTTTAGCCTGGCTAGGTTTGACCATAATGCATGCAACAACAATAACAGAGTAAGGTTTCTATGGGGTTTTAGATTGGTACCCTTGAGCGGACAACTCAAGGGGGAAGGCACGGAACCGTCGACTGCATCGCTGATCGACTAGTTTTACTGCAAATAAGCCTTTCTGAATTTAGGGGGTAATGATATAGGAAGGGCGCAACCACTCATCAAGCGTTGCTATAGTATTTTGTTTGGCACGAGTGGAGTATGATGTTGAGCATGATTATGCAATAATTAAAAGCATGTTGTCATGTATTTGCACGTTAAGAAAGCGATAAATAGAGCAGTTTTATAATTTAAAATGGTTACAAAGGAAGGAAACAAGAAAGATACGTCAGTTTGCT
Organism: Nicotiana attenuata; assembly: GCF_001879085.1. Lineage (NCBI taxonomy): Eukaryota > Viridiplantae > Streptophyta > Magnoliopsida > Solanales > Solanaceae > Nicotiana > Nicotiana attenuata. The sequence goes on from NW_017671763.1 coordinate 46,429, forward strand.
TTTGAAGAAGAAATTAAACGCTTAAAGGAATTAAACAAATAATTGCACATAGAGGGGGTACAAATTCACAAAAACGATCTGAAATGGTAAAAGCCTAAAAATTTCCAGTGGAGTCGCCATGCTGTCGCGCCCCTTTTTCTCGCGAAATCGGGTTTATGACATTTTGGTTGAGACAACTCGTTCCTTTTGGGAAAGGGGTTTGCATTTCGAAGAGTCGCCACCTAACGATTTAAGGTGCGTTAGGGCACCTAGAGGGTTCATTTATAACTACGTTTGGTAACCAGAGACAGGGTAAGGGCTTGAAATTATCCTAAGGGGAAGGTGTTAGGCACCCCTCAGGATCCACCAGTGTGGTTCCCGGCCAAACAGCTTTTGTGGATTTGTACAATTTAGCAAATAAACAAGTATGGCTCAAATAATAGGAGATTTAAGTTTAAGTACACAAATGTTCGAAAAACAGTTAACGAAAAGCTAGATTTTGAAAAGAATTATAATCTAAGCATATTGTGAATGTAAAGGGGTATCCTAGGTTTGTTTATAATATGGATCACATCAATGCAATACCCGGTATGACACTCCTCGAAGAGGGGATACACGTGGTATTAACGCACCTGTCATCATATCCATATCTACCATTTCCCCACCCCATGAAGGTAATTAAAGCGAGGGTTGGTCTTGACCCCTATTGCATGCTGTTGCTCGTCCCTTCCTATTAGTCCCGGAGGAATTTAGGACTCCTATCCTATAAAAAGGGGGTTCTAGGCAGACCCTCAAGTTTAAAGGTAAAATACTAAGGCGACACATAATAAACAGATAGAACTTCAATTAAAGGGGAGCATGGAAGACAAATAAAGACTCAGATATACCTCCACACATTGTACACACAAACAGCATGACTCATACACAATTAAGGTCTAAATTCAGATCCTAAGCATGGTATCTAAGTGATAACAGCAGAGTCAGATTTGTTACATAACTCAGAGAGGAAGTCCTAATCAGGCTTGCCTACTGATTTTAACATGCTGCCAGTTAAACACTAATCACAAAGACGATTTTGGTTTTATTTTAAAGCTGATTACCTAAAGCTTGCCTGGGCGTAAAATAATATGTAGCAGTTATTCAGATTTGTTAATAATTCTAGGTTGTTATACCTAATAGCATGCAATTCTAAATGTTGCAAACATCCAGAGACTAATTACCAATTTTTTAGAACAGGAGGATTGTTCATACATCTGTATTTAGACTAGTGTGATTGAATAAGTGTGATCCTATAACATGATGTCTAATGCAGCATGATGTATAATAATTAAACAGGATTTCTAAATGCACATCAAATTATGCAAAGCTTCAAAAAGGCAGGAGTGACAGTTTTGATGTTGTTTACCTAAAGCAGGATTTCTAAGTTCGGAGCATGGTTGCAATATGGTGAGTGCATGAATAACAAATTATGTTAACACGTCTACCCTAAGGCAGGATTTCTAAATGAAATTTCAGAACATATTTACATGGGCAGAATCACATAATACCAGCTTATTTTACTGTTATTATCTACCCTATAGACAGGATTTCTAAGTGTGAATGAGATGCTGAAAACAGTACATATAAATCCTAAATAGCATGATATCTAATGCACGGCATACTTGGCATGTTGTACCTAAACATTGCTGCTATTGCGCATAGAGAAAGTAAACCTAGGAACATGATTTCTACCCTGGATTATACTACAGCATGCATATTACCCACCCCTTTTCACTATCCAACCCCAGAGTCGTTTACAAATAGTTATTACAGGCCTTTGAATAGGAATTACACAACTGAAAATAAAGAAAAAAAATAAGAAGTTAATTATAGGAAGCCTACAGAATAGGCCCCAAGTCTCCAGGTCCTCAATGCCAAGTATTGTTTCACAACCTTTCTCATAATCCGGGTGTGTCAGAGTTCCCTAAGGACCTCAAGGGCTCTCGGGCAGTGCTCACACCCTGATTTCATAGCCAAGATAGAGTAAGTGCAGTGTGGAAAGGCCAGCTTTAGTGTGTCAAAGTTCAGAGGGAGCTCAAGGGTCCCAAGGCAATGCTCACACAAAAGGGGCAGAACTTAGTGGTCTAAGAGTAGAGTGAGAGTGCTCGACATAGTTTTGAAGAGTTTAAGTAAGAAAATAGCTTTGAAAAAAAGGGTAAGTAAGAAACAGTTTTGAAAAGAGAGACTTAATTGAAATAGTTTTATAAAAGTTTAACTGATGAAAACAATTTGAAGGAGCACGCATACCAATCTCAGAACCAAAACAAAGTCAGCATCACACCAAGGACCAAGAATAGTCCAGCAAACACAAGCAAGGGAATGGGATTGGAGGGACAAATATGGTGCATGTGAGGGCAAACATGTAGCAGGCAGAAACATATATGAGCACACAATCAGAAACTCCTAGAGGTTCAGAGGATCAGGGGGGACAGCAAGGTATTGGATTAGATTAACATATCAACACCAAACAACTAGGACCATGATCAAACTAACGTACCAATCGTGGGGATTCACATAAGAAACATGTACTAAGTATACAGAAACATGCTGGTCATTGACAAGTAAAGCATAACTTAACATGTAGAGGGAATTCAGGATCCTAATTACATGTTGAACAGCAAAAATAGTAATAAAAGCATATCAGAAATACAAGGAATTGTAACAGTAATAGAAACATGTTGGTTTGAGGGCTGATATCTGAATTAGAACATACCAGTGAAGTGAAGAAAGCAAAACACAAAGCAGAAATAGGAGAGGCGCAGTAGTTAGCCTTGGCTTGCAGCCGGCTAACTTAGAATAGTAGCAAGTAGCACAGAAGAGAGAATAGAGAGTTTTAGTTGTGAGAGAGAGAGTTGAACATATTTTTTTTCGTGTGTTATGCTAATGAATGAATAGAGTATATATAGTTTGAAAGCGGGCGGAACAACAAGGTAAAAATAATAGTTCAGCAGTAATTATAGAAATAAACATTAATTAGAATCAATTTAGTATACAGACTTCCTTTAATTAAGGAATCATACTCAAACGGTAAGAAGC
>NW_017671763.1:49681-53472 GCF_001879085.1 Nicotiana attenuata
AAAATAAAAACAAAAGGTAATCAAGTCAGTGAGGATTATAAAAAAGTACTGCAATATTTAAACACATAGTGCGGGAATGTAAAGCGTGTCCTAATTTGGGAACCTCTTTGTGCCTGAGGTAGGCCTAGCGACAAATAGACTTGGAGAACTTATAATGCTAAATGCCTTATTTTATTGATAAAAAATAGGTGAATCCCAAAATGACACTAAATAAGCAAGAAATAAAGGTCACTAATGGCCATTGGCATTATTACATTCATAAAGCAAAAAGTAAATTCCTATCTATTTGGTCCCAGAAGGACCTTCCCCGGACTCGACATCCTTGGCTCCTTCGAAAAGCTTCCCCAATTCGCGAAGTCCCAGCAACAGGTATGCTCTGGCTGGATGTCCACCTTCGGTCCCTTTAGCCTTTTGACAGTCTTCAACCTTTTTGAGAAATTTTCCCTCTAGTTCTACTCAACCTCGCTCTAAGTATCCTAGCCTTTTGTTGGCACTGATAGCCATGTCTTTCCATTCCTCAATTAGCTTTTTGTTGGACTCTTGTATATCGCGGTGTTCTCTCTCGCATTTACGTATCCTTTTGCGCAGCTGGTTGTATTTGACTTGCGCCTCGGCCTTTTCATCTATAATTCTGTGGCCTTGAACGAACCCTGGCTGGACCAAACCATCCCAATTGTCTTCCAACCAACCAGAGTAGAAAGGGGTACAACCAGCATGATATCTGTCTGGATCAATGGTGTCTTTCTCCATTATGATCTTGCAGTGCCACATGTGCTGGGCTTGGCACTTATGGGGACTATCATTATTTTGGAAGTCAGCTCGAAGATGGCTCATCTTGTCGACCCTGGGTACGACTTGCTTCCTACCTGCTTGCCTCATAACTCGAAGAGGGACATAAGGGTATGTTCCTCTTAGACCAATCAGTATCAGGAAAGGTGCATCTCTGGATCGGGCGATGAACTCCTCTGTCGGAAACCACTCGAACATCCATTGAACCTGTTCCTCAGTCAGGTTATCAAAGAGCTCAACCCATTCCTTAGCATTCTCAGGCTGAGCAAACATGTCGGGGATATAATTCATTTGCTTTGGATGGAGGAAAGCGATGTGGTCATCCTAGGCCCTTCGCTGAATTTCTTGTCGGTATTCATCCTTCCGGAGATGTTCCATGAGCCAAAGCTAAAGTAGTAGATTGCAGCCTTCGAAGTATCTCGCTACTTGTTGACACTTCTCTAAGGCTCGGTATATGTCTGCAATGATCATGGGTACAATGCTGAATGCCTGCCCACCAATCCCCTCCATTAGGGTCTTAGTTACCATAGCCAGCCTAGTATGGATTCTCCCTTTCTTCATTGGAAACACGATCAGACCCAGGAAGCAAAACATGAAGACGAATACTCTACCATGGATGTCCCAAGGATGTGATGGCAAACTCGTCATGGTAGGTACGGTATGATTTGTTGTGACCGTACCTTTCATACAGGTAGTCAAAAGGGATGTATGATTCCTTTAGGCATACCAATTCTGCATTCTTCTTCGAACCCATCATTTTTAGGAAACCCCTGCCTGTGCAATTCTCAGGCATTAGCAAACCCGGGGTTTCCCATACTAGACTAGCCAGTCCTCCTATCTCCTCTAGCAAAGGTGTCATTTCGATGTCCACAAAGCGGAACACGGCCCTTTCACAATCCTAAAATAAGGTAGCAGCCTCTATTATCATGTTGTTAGGATGGATCTCCATGAGGGATGGTAGATTACCCAGATATTTTCTGACGAGGGTTTTGTCGCTAGAATGTAAATATTCCCACCAACTCAGCAATCTTGGGTGGATATTGGTGACCATGCCGAATCTGGGGACTTCGTGCCTCATATTTCCGCAAGGAAAATAAGGTTAGGCCCTTACCCCACCAGACTCGACTATTTAACATCAACAATTAGCATGAAGCACTTAGTTCTCCAAATAAATGCACTGAACGTGATGATGTCCGTTTGAGTTTAGGGAAACCCAATGGACTTTCGGACAAAGCTATCCTAAAAGATCATTATGTGGACAACATAACTGACCCGGCTAGGTTTGACCATGATGCATGCACAAATTAAATAGAGTAAGATTTCTATGGGGTATTAGACTGGTACCCTCAAGCGGACAACCCGAGGAGGAAAGCACAGAACCGTCGACTACACCGTTGATCGACTAGTTTTACCGCAAATAAGCCTTTCCAAATTTAGGGGGTAATGATTTAGGAAGGGCGCAACCACTCATCAAGCGTTGCTATAGGATTTGATGGGCACGAGTGGAATATGATGTGGAGCATGATTTATGCAGTAGTTAACAACATGTAGGCAAGTATTTTCACGTAGGAAGAAATTAATACAGCATTTAAATAATTGAAAAGACAGTTACAGAGAAAGAAAAATAAGGAGACAAGTTAGTTTTTAGGTAATAAAAGAATCATAAATGCTTAAAACAGATAGTTAAATTCAAATAAGGGAGAAGGGTACGGGATAAAGCATGCTTGGACTAAGTTGTAAACATAAGTTCGTTATGGTAAGAGCCTCAAAATATCCCCAGCGGAGTCGTCATACTGTCGCGCCCCCATTTTTCCCCTCTTCACGAGGAGAAGTCCAGGTTTCAACATTCACGGGGTGTAATGACTCATTTCCTTTTAGGAATTGGGTATTTGAAGAGTCGCCACATAACGGATTATGGTGCGTTAGGTCACCTAGAGCGATTAACTCTTGGGTTGGTTTGCAGTACCAGAGATTAGGGTAAGGGCTCGAAGTAACCTCGAGGGGAAGGTGTTAGGCACCCCTTTTAGTCCACAACTGTGGGTCCCGGCCAAACTTATTTCACAAATTAGTCCATAAATAAACAATTAAAGCAAATAATTGCAAGTAGAGCATGTTGGGGCATTGTATAAAATAAGAATTTAAACAGGTTGTAAAGAAAGGAAAATAAAGTTTCAAGCAAAGAGGGTTTGGGGGAGAGGGAGGTCCTAGGTTGGTTAGCCTATAGGATCACATCAGTACAATGCCCGGTAATCACTCCTTAGAAAGGGGCTACGCGTGGCATTAGCGCACCGGTCATCATATCTGTGTCTACCCTTCCCGTCTCCTTATTGGTCATGCAAAGCGAGTGTTGCTCACGGATTCCTATCGCGTGCTGCTACCTGTCCCTTCTTATTGGTCCTGGAGAGAGTTAGGACCTCTACCTATAGGTGGTCCTAGACAAACCCCTTAGGTTTTTAAAGGTGAAAATTCTAAGGCGACAAGCAAAACAATTATGACTTTGCGCAAACCAAAACAGGAAGGATTAGATAAAGGCTCAATTTTCCTCCTCAAGTGAATATACAAGCAACACGACTCGAACACAATTAAGGTCTTCATTAATCAAAGTTCTAAAGCAGGATCTCTAAGTGACTATGCAAAATAGACCACCTTTTTTATACCCAGAAGTTACAACCTAGAAGTTGCCTAGGGACTCTTTTAAAAGTTATTAGAATCAAAAGCGTTAACGATAGAGAGAGCTTCAGGGTAATGCAGTTTTTGAAGATACCCTAAGGCTTGCCTATATGCAGATGTTGTGTCTATATTAATGCAGAAACAAACAGGTTTTCGAAATAGACTCTTTTAATACCCATAGGCATGATATCTAATGAGATTGAGGCAGTTTGAAAGAACTTGTTTCAAGAAATACTTAATAAAACCAATTCAGAAATGAACTAGGCGTGATCAAGTTGACTTATTTAGACTAAACTAGATTGAAAAGCAGAATTTCGAATATGGTTCCCTAT
>NW_017671763.1:53976-81544 GCF_001879085.1 Nicotiana attenuata
ACCCTTGAGCGGACAACTCAAGGGGGAAGGCACGAAACCGTCGACTGCACCGCTGATTGACTAGTTTTACCGCAAATAAGCCTTTCCGAATTTAGGGGGTAATGATATAGGAAGGGCGCAACCACTCATCAAGCGTTGCTATAGTATTTTATTTGGCACGAGTGAAGTATGATGTTGAGCATGATTATGCAATAATTAAAAGCATGTTGTCATGTATTTGCACGTTAAGAAAGCGATAAATACAACAGTTTTATAGATTAAAACGGTTACAAAGGAAGGAAACAAGAAAGATACGTCAGTTTGCTTTTGAAGAAGAAATTAAACGCTTAAAGGAATTAAACAAATAATTGCACATAGAGGGGTACAAATTCACAAAAATGATCTGAAATGGTAAAAGCCTAAAAATCCCCAGCAGAGTCGCCATGCTGTCGCGCCCCCTTTTTCTCGCGAAATTGGGTTTATGACATTTTGGTTGAGACAACTCGTTCCTTTCGGGAAAGGGGTTTGCATTTTGAAGAGTCGCCACCTAACGATTTAAGGTGCGTTAGGGCACCTGGAGGGTTCATTTATAACTACGTTTGGTAACCAGAGACAGGGTAAGGGCTTGAAATTATCCTAAGGGAAAGGTGTTAGGCACCCCTCAGGATCTACCAGTGTGGTTCCCAGCCAAACAACTTTTGTGGATTTGTACAATTTAGCAAATAAACAAGTATGACTCAAATAATAGGGGATTTAAGTTTAAGTACACAGATGTTCGAAAAACAGTTAATGAAAAGCTAGAATTTGAAAAGAATTATAATCTAAGCATGTTTGTGAATGTAAAGGGGTATCCTAGGTTTGTTTATAATATGGATCACATCAATGCAATACCCGGTATGACACTCCTCAAAGAGGGGCTACACGTTGTATTAACGCACCGGTCATCATATTCATATCTACCCTTTCCCACCCCATGAAGGTAACTAAAGCGAGGGTTGGTCTCGACCCCTATTGCATGCTGTTACCCGTCCCTTCCTATCAGTCCCAGAGGAATTCAGGACTGCTATCCTATGAAAAAGGGGGTTCTAGGCAGACCCTCAAGTTTAAAGGTAAAATACTAAGGCGACACATAATAAACAGATAGGACTTCAATTAAAGGAGAGCACGGAAGACAAATAAAAGGCTCAGATATACCTCCACACATAGTACACATAAACAGCATGACTCATACACAATTAAGGTCTAAATTCAGATCCTAAGCATGGTATCTAAGTGATAACAACAGAGTCAGATTTATTACATAACTCAGAGAGGAAGTCCTAATCAGGCTTGCCTACTGATTTTAAATGCTGATAGTTAAACACTAATCATAAAGACGATTCTGGTTTTATTTTAAAGTTGATTACCTAAGGCTTGCCTAGGCGTAAAATAATATGCAGCAGTTATTCAGATTTGTTAATAATTCCAGGTTGTTATACCTAATAGCATGCAATTCTAAATGTTGCAAACATCCAGAGACTAATTACCAGTTTGTTTAGAACAGGAGGACTGTTTATACATCTGTATTTAGAGTTTTAGACTAGTGTGATTGAATAAGTGCGATCCTATAACACGATGTCTAATGCAGCATGATGCATAATAACTTAAACAGGATTTCTAAATGCACGGCATGGTTGCAATATGGTGAGTGCATGAATAACGAATTGTGTTAACACGTTTACCCTAAGGCAGGATTCTAAATGAAATTTCAGAACATATTTACATGGGCAGAATCACATAATAGCAACTTATTTTATTGTTATTATCTACCCTATAGACAGGAAGTTTGGATGAGATACTGAAAACAATACATATAAATCCTAAATAGCATGATATCTAACGCACGACATGGTTGGCATGTTGTACCTAAACATGGATGCTATTGCGCATAGAGAAAGTAAATCTAGGAACATGATTTCTACCCTGGATTATACTACAGCATGCATATTACCCACCCCTTTTCACTATCCAACCCTAGAGTCGTTTACAAATAATTATTACAGGCCTTCGAATAGGAGATGATAAGAGGCCATGGTTTCCGGCGAGGGAGGTGGCCGGAGAAGGTGGATAGAGTCCATCGGAGGGGAGTGGAAAAGAGAAGGTTCTAGAGATAACCAGAGATAGAGAGAGGGAGATAGAGAGACCGGTTGAGAGAGAATGAGAGGGGGGAAACGAGAGACGGGGTAGTCATTAGGGGGTTAAATTAGGAAGGGGCTGATCTGGACCGTTGATTCAAAATAATCAACAACTCAGATGGAATGGGGATTGGGACGGGTAGGATAGGGTATTGGGCTTGGGGTCTGGTGGGTGATTTAATTTGAACCAGGTTTAATTAGGCTATAATTTACATTAGAATGGCTAATTGTTAAATACCCATTAAAATTAGATAAATAATTAATAAAAATAGCTAATAATTAGATTAAATGGAATTAAAGCTAAATAGGTAAAATTAAGGTAATTAACTAATATTTACAATATAAAATGACTGATTATTGAATTAAAATAGCATAAAGTATACAATTAGGCTATAATTGCAAAATTGTTGTAATTATAGCCAAACACTGCCAAATTGGCTAATTTGTGAAATAATTAAATCCTAATAGGATTAAAAATGATATATTGAGCTAAGAAATACTTTGAAATTACTTGAAATGTAATTTATGAATAATAATCAGATATAAAGTACTGAATAAATTTGAAAAATAAATTGATAATAATATGGAAAATTATGGAAAAATACCAATTATTATAAAAAGTGATTTTGAAGGTATATATGCAAATTTAAAAATAGTTTGAGGAAAAATTGGGTATCAACACAAATATGTTAATAATCATGATTGATTTTTTTTATACAAAATGTTGTACAATTTAAATTTTATTTAATTTGTGGCCGAAGCAACCAATGACATAGGTTGTGAATATCAAGTGGTTAGGACCGTTTCACAGATCGAAGAAATGTGACTATAAATGCAATATAAGTGCATGGGTAAAAAATTATCTCTTATGATTAATTCATGTTTGCATTAAGGAGGCATTCACAGGCTGCCATGAGTCATCAATACGACTCCAATGAAGGCCTGCCCAATGTCGAAGTGGTTCTAGAAATAATGAAGGTTGCGGTCGAAGAGTCAGCAAGGATCAAGGCCGAGGAGTCGTCAAAGATCAAGGTCGAGGTCGAGCATCCTTGACATAGTTATAACATCTAGTTTCAAGATAGGACACTAAAGAAAATATTCTAGTGGATATTCTCTGCACATGTACTATTAGGGTTTCTAGGAATACGTTCCCTATAAATAGAAAGAGATACAATGATCGGGGACATGAGATATTCATTTTTAAAAACACAATGACTTTATAGAGAGAATCTGGTCCTATTACAAGCATACAAAAATAAACATTCTACTAAGATTCTTGTCTAGCATTTTCATTGGATCCAAGTGCAACCCGAGTGTTCAAAGGCTCATCAATCATTCATCATTGTCAGAAAGAATATCCACAGATCTCACCCCTTTTCGGGTGACTCACACGTTTTTATTTACTTAAATGCTATTTATTCCTATTTATTACTATTTAATGCTATATTCCATCTTTTTGGATCATTGAACACTGTTATTATTGCTTACATTCATTGCCATCTGGACAAATATACAAATTATTTGTCATAAAACCGATAACCTTGTCTTTAGGATATTATTATTAGTTAAGATTGACTCTTCCTTATTTAAATCTAATTGGTCTAACCGAGATCTATATTTTTGGTCAAATAGTTTGACGCCGTCTGTGGGGATTTATTAGCTAAATTTTTAGTTTCCTTTAGATCTACAGCTAACGTGAGTCACTAACCTAACAAACCCAAAGATTTTTCTCTTTCTTTGCACATACAAAAACTTACATGGCAGGTAAAGGACTAAAGTGACAGGCGATTTCCCTAGCAACCTCATGAACGCTGTCAAACGAGAGCTGTGAAACATTAGGTAATGATGTGACACTCACTACCTTCCCTAGGCGCGAGAGGTCGCCCCCTCCCCCCATTGTAGCATAACAAAACCAAATGGAAAAGTGGCCTCCACGTCCACAGGAGAAAGGACGCCACCAGCCATGAAAGAGCTCCTCGAAGCATGGTTGACGGATACGCTAGTAAGCATGCTCAACAAGTACACTCCATGCATGACTACAGAGACCGCAAGAGCCCATACAGTGCAACGAGCAGAGGAACAGAGCGAACAACCAGAACCTCCAACACTAGGTATAACTCACAAAGTTACTAACAGTGCAGGTAACAACGTCCTCGCCGTCGTTCTAAAGAGGATGGAGGAAATGGAGAATGAAAATAAAGCACTCAGAGATCAAATGGAAGAACACCAAGAACGAGTCGACAAGATACTGGACGACCCTAAGCTATTGCCAAAGAGGTACACCTATAGGTTCGTAGAGTATTCCATACCAAAGACCTTCAAAATGCCGATGTATCTCAGGATATATGACGGAACAACTGACTCCGAAGATCACGTGACTCACTATGTCACCGTCGTGAAAGGCAACGACCTCACCAAGGAACAAGTGTCCTATATTTTAATGAAGAAATTTGGAAGAACTCTTACGGGTGGGGCATTAACATGGTACTCATAGCTACCATCTCGCTCCATAGAAACTTTCGAGGAAAAGTTCGATAAGTTCGTAACGGTGCATGTCGGCGCCAAGAAAGCCGAAACAAGAGTAAACGAGATATTAGCCATCAAGAAGTCCTTGAAAGAAGGACTGCGGGACTTCCTCACCCGATTAAACAAGGTAAGGATGAGCCTACCAAACGTGTCCGAGGGGATGGCGATCGCAGATTTTCAAAACAGGTTACGTAGAGATGGTTCGAGAGCGACTAGAAAACTGCTGAGCCGGTTGATGAAATATCCTCCAACCACTTGGGAGGAAATCCATAATGCTTATTGTGCCGAAGTCCGAGCAGATAAGGACAACCTTAACGGACCAACTCAGCAGCTCATCTCGGTACAAGCCGAGTTGAGGAAAGAACAAAGAGACAACATCAGGAGGGATCACGCGGTCTCACGACCCAACAGAGAATGACATCAGCCATATGAAAGGGCCCCTACCCCACCTTCTCTCCGCTGTGAGGAAGGCCTTTCTAGGCCGAGAATGGGGACTCACCGGAATGAGAGAGGTATGCTCCCTTTATCTACTCACAATTTTTATGTGTCAACTACAGAAATAGTCTATGCCCTGGAGAAATCTGAAAGAAGGTGAAGTGGCCGCCAAAGATGAGGTCCATCCGAGCACCAAAATATCCAACACCCTCTGCGAGTTCCACTAGGAGCACGGACAAAAAACAGAAGATTGCATCGCCCTCGGGCAAGAGGTTGTAAACATGTTGCGATAGGGAGACCTCAAAGAGCTGCTGAGTGACAAGGGGAGAAACAAATTTTTCAGAGGACGTGAACACTAAGTCCCGCCGAAGCCACCGTCACCAGCTCGCACTATCAATATGATCATAAGCGATGACGCCTCTATCAACGACGTTAAATTCACTGCCACTCACAAGCTTAAACTATCTATCACCTACGAACTGTATGACGGACTCGAAGAAAGTATCATCTTCGATGAGTCAGGTGCCGACGATTTGACTTTCCCTCACAATGATACCCTCGTCATTACTTTGCGTATTTTAGATACTGATTTCAAACGTATCATGGTAGATGATGGAAGTGGAGCATTCATTATCCATCCCCGAAGAAATTATACTTTCTGTCTTGGCCATCGGCATAATACTGAAGACGACATTCCACATCATGGACTAGGCCACCGTACAATGCCAAAGTAGGACGACCATGTATACATCCCATAAGAACCATCCCCTATAACCTATACCAAGTAATAAAATTCCCAACACTTGGGGGATATTTAGCATACAAGGAGAAAAACGCACGTCCCAAGAATGCTATTGCATCTCCTATTTACCCGTAAAATGGTACAGTTAAATTTATACGTCGTTTCTAGACAAGTGAATTAATTCGATCCTAAAATAATAAGATAATTGAAGAAATATGTATTACTTAGCCTTGATATGAAGACGAAATGATAGAAATAAGGATTCCGGCAGCGAAGCCTCCGGGCGCAACACTAATAAGAATAGTAATAAGAACAGAAAATTAGAAAATAAAAGAAGAGCTTCTTTGCTGTTACAATAATAAGAATACTCCATAACTTTCCAACTTTCTAAAATCTTCTTTGCTGTTACTCAACCTTTCTGCAACTCCCTTCAAATAGAAGAGCTTTTCTTTCATCCTAATGGCTTTTTCTTCAAAGAATGTTAGCTCTTCAAAGCGCAAGAGCAAAGCTAAAGACGCCGCTCCTCTAACGGTGGATTCTGTTATTCCTAGAAGTCTTGTTACAACAAAATGCTTCGAAGAAAAATTCCCTTCGTCTCTCCCTCACACGTGGGCTTTTAGTAGATACCCTTCTTCCATTTGTCCTTCCAGTATTCCTGTTGTGAAGGAAGACTGCCGTTGCCATGATTTGGACATTGTTGCTCCTGATCTAACAGAATGAGTGACCCTTCCCAAGGAGGTTTTTACATATTTTTACACGCATCTCTTTACTTTGGGTGCGTTTTCTTTAAGCGGAGAGCTTGACTCCGTTATTGCGGAGTTTTGCCTATGCTACTAGGTATGTGTGGCACAAGTAAGTCCTTATGTGTGGAGGACGATTGCTTGTCTTCGGCGCTTGTTCTAAGAGACGACAGAGGAGCTATCTTTATCTCATGTGATGAATCTCTATTCCTCCAAAATCTTCCGCGGGGGAATGATAAATTTTAGCAAACGTGGCCACCATGCCCTGTTATCTAGCATGGATGATGATAGCGACCATGGGTGGATGGAACGGTTTGTTGCAATTTCCACCAACGACATCATTCCGGCAGCGGCTTCATCCTTTTCGGAAATGTGGAACCGCACTCGTAATCTTCTTGTTTAATGTTTCATATTCCTTTTATTAGTGATTCTTGCATATCTAAATTGATCCTTCATCCTTCGCTCATTTCCGCAACTCGATGGGTTCCACCTATGGTTGAAGGCTTGGACTAGTGGGTCCAGAAAATCTTAGTCAGTACGCCCGAAACTCGCACGTCGAAAGAATTGTCCCTCAAATACGGGTGGAAGGCCAAAAATCATGGTAACTCAAACTTACCTTGTTTCAACTTTTTATGTGAGGAAATTTATTGATCCCTTATATCTTTTCTTTGAAATTAGGTCTACCCGCAGGCTCAGTTGATGTCCCCAAGAAGGATATCTTGGCTGACCTTGCTGATGGGGCGAGGCTGCTTCAGGAGGCGCTCACTCGAACAGGCATCTCCGGGCCTGTTTCGGGTACAAGTGTTTCACTACGGAGTCCCGGTCCGGAGAACAAGCAACCAAAAAGAAAGCATTTTTTCGTGGCCGGGGGAAAGAATAAGAGGGAGAAGACTATTGCCCCCGGGTTGTCTTCGGAAGTTGTGATGACTAACATCCTCCCAGGTCGGTCATAGACACTGTGATGATCGTCGATGATGGAAAAACTAGTGATAATGGGGATTCTCTACACAGAAGGCGACGATCCTCATCAACTCAACAGAATGCTCAATCTGTTGAGTTAGTTACACCAACCGATATGATGTCTCGACACTTGGGGGGGAGTTTGTTTTGGTAAAAAATGCCAACTCCCGTTTCTGGGCCTGGTATTGCAGGACTGAGTACCGAGTCCCTGCCATCTTCGGTTGGTGAGCATCCAATAACTAGCACTGTGTTTGGCGTGGTTGCTTCTCATCCTTCATCTGCCATTAGCTTCATCTCCTTCTTCCCCAGCTTTTCCATAAGCAACTGCTACATTATCTCCACCGGCCGCACCTGACCAAGAAAAAGGTGTTCCTCTTCCCAGTCCCCAGTTCATGGGAATTTGGGGCTAAATTATGCCGCCCCTCTGAAAATCCACAAGGGATGAGGACTGTTACTCTTTAGATCTCCATCAGATTCAACTTGTTATCCCGGCCGTGGAACTTGCTAATTATCTGAAGCCTTTGGCTTAAGAAAAAGATTCAGTCTCTCTCAGAAGAGTGCTTGTTGAACAATGCTATGCACAACGCTGCAGCAGTACATTCGTTACTTCCTTTGTTATTTCTTCTATTTTTGCCTAAAATCCTGATTTTTGCCTTTCTTGTTTTGTAGGCCAAATTTCTTACTTCCAAGGGCCTTTAGAGGTTGATTCGTGAGAAGGAAAAAATTACCTCCGCGCGGGATTAGCTTTTGGCAGAGCGAGAACAAAGTGTCGCCCGCCTCTCGAAGCTGGAAGCCAAAGCCACTGAGGCTGTTATATTGGAGGCTCGTTTGTAGCAAGCAAGCAAGAGGTGGAAACCCTTAGCCAAGAGATAGCCCCGTTAAGGGTTCAATTTGAAGAGGCTAAAGCTAAATGGGTTGAATTCAATAATGTCATGCTTGCTGCATCCGATCGTGAGGCTGCCTCTGTTGAAAGATTGACCAACTTAGAGGCAGCCTTGAATTCCAAGTCTGAAGTGGATGCTGCTGCGGGGGCGAAATATGCCCAGTTGGGGGAGAAGTATAAAAAGACCCTTGAGCACAATAGAATTTTCAGCTCTACTGTCCACGATCTTGACGTTAGCCTCAAGTCTATTAGATTCGCCCGGAAAAATCTTTCAGCCGAGGTGACTCAACTCAAAGAAGAACCTATGCTGCGAGCGGCTTCCCTCGTTGTTGGGAAAACTTATGCCATGTACATCATGAAGAGAAAAACCTTTAGAGGAGTCCAAAGATGGTATCATTAATTTTGATGCTGAAATTGCTAAGGCTCGTGAACTTGAGTTGGCTGCTAAACGGGTCCCTCGGAAGGGCCTGATGCTCCTGGTTCTGGTTCTGGTTCTAGATTTTTGGGAACTGAAAAGGAACCGGAAGGTGGAGTTGTTGAGGGCCAAACTGTTGAGGCATCAGTGAATCTGTCTACTTCCCCTGGGGGGGGGGGGGGAAGACACTTCTCTTCCTCTAGGCTCCAAAGAGGTAGCAGTTTAGTTTTTCCTTTCTTTTCCCAACTTTTGAACTTGTGCTATTTTGGCACGTTTACTGTAAACAAAAATATCTTTTGCTCAAGTATTGCATGATTCTTTCTGCGTTCTTTTGTTTGAACATTTATGCAAGTTTTAACCTTTGCATTTTTTTTGCTTAAGTATTCTGCGCAAGTTTACTTTTTACGGCTTTTTGTGTAAGGCTTCAGGTGTATATTTCCCCGAAGGCATTTTGATTCCGGGCATAAGTTCATCCGATATCAACCCTTTAATGTGAGGGTTTTTATAAGAGAGTCTCTCTTATGTTTATGGTGCTCTTGAAGAGGACGTCTCCTATTCATTACGACACTAGCATTTGAAGTACTTGTTTAACTTTCAAATGACAAATTCAATTCATCGTTCAGAAAATAAACAAGATAGAATAAAAGGACTTCATTTTATTCCTTCCATTTTCAAATATTACATAAGCATTTGTTATGCTAAAAAAGAAATTGCCATTTACTTGTGGCTAACTTGTACAACTTATTTCTACGGGGCTGGTTGCACAGTCCCCGGTCTCGATGATACAACTATGTTTTTGGTTTTCGTTCTCCGGTCGATGTGGCAGTCATTGTTGCCTTATTCTCATATCATTCCCCCTAGTGTTTGAATGCGAACAATGCAAATTGGAACACTGGAAGTTTTGCACCTTCGAGGACCCCATTAGTGAATTTCTAGACAATCTTATGCTCAATAATAAACTTCACTTCCCCTTAGGAATTTATCCTATCGAGCAAAAGACTATCTAACAATCCTTTAATGGTTTATACTTGTGAACGGTCGGGTAACCTTTGTCCTATAGCAAACTTAACTTCTCGGTGGGAATTTTTCTATAGATCCAAAGACTATCTAACCGTTCCGCGTGTCTATTTGCTTGCGTGCCTTGCTATTAAAGGTCTTATTGCTGCCGTTGAAGCTTTTTCTGTAGTGTGCTTTCTATTGCTGCCTTGTTAAAAACATTGCTAGAAAAACCCAATTGGGAAAAAAATTGGATGCAATGTTTTAAAAGGCGTTCCTGGGGCGAGCCCCGGGGCGAGGCGTACCAAAAACGCCCCGAGGCGATGGTGGGGGGCGAAAGTCCTGTAAGGCGTACGCCCAGAAGTTCAAGGCGTACGCCCGGGCGAGTTTTTTGGTTGAGGCGAGGTTTTCGGTTGAGGCGTAAGACCAAGAGACTTCTTTTTAAAAAGGAATTAAAAACATTAAATTTAAAAGTAAACTTTTTAATATTGCTAAAAGCCCTAAATTAGAAGTCTTTCCTAATTCTTTCCGCTAGTCTGCCTCTACCAAGAGCAATGATTTATCATTTTCTTTGCAACAGAAAACTTCATTTTTCTCCGTAAGTCAAATTCAACAGGTTTGTTCCTTCCTCCATGTAAAAACTTTATTATTTTGAACTCATTACTTTCTCTCTTTTTATATTTCACTGTTAGTTCGTAAATATGTAAGTAATTAGTTTTTTAAGTTCAGTGCTTCTCTTGCTCTCTTTCAAAATATAATATGGGATTATATGTATGCGTGCTTTTATATGTATTGATTAGATTCATATATAATTTCACATATTTATTTGGGATTTATAATTTCATTAGATAATATGGGATTTCACTTATATATAATTATTTGGGATTTATATGTAATTTCACTTATATAATTTTACTTTATTTGGGACTTCTATATAATTTCATTAGATAATATATATATATATATATATATATATCACTTATTTATATATTTTTTTTAAAATTTTTATGCAATTTTACCTATTTAATAATATTTTTTATAATTATATTATTTTATAAAATATTACAAAATTAAATACCCATGGGGCTTACGCCCTGTGCCTCGGGGCGGGCATATACAAAACGCCTCGCCTTACGCCCGCGCCTTTTGAAACACTGACTGGATGAAGGGAGAAAGAGTGCAACACATACTTTCAGTTCAGGTGATGTTCATCAGCAATAATATCTTTTGAGGTACGCCACGTTCCAATTGCTAGGAAACTTTTCTCCATTTTGATTCTCCAGTTCATACGAACCCTTCCCGATGACAGCTGAAATCCGCTAGGGGCCTACCCATGTTGGACCTAGCTTCCCTACGTCGAGCTCCCGGGTGTTTTGAGTTACTTTTCTTAGGAAAATGTCTCCTACTTTAAAATAACGGAGGTTGGTTCTTCGATTATAATATCATTCCATTCTCTGCTTTTGGGCTACGGAATCTTACATAAGCCTAGTCCCTGCGCTCATCGAGTAGCTTCAGGTTGACTAACATTGCTTCATTGTTTGACTCTTCATATGCTTGGAAATATCTCAAGGTGGGTTCCCCTACTTCCACCGGGATTAATGCTTCTGCCCCGTACACAAGGGAAAAAAGAGTTTCTCATGTGCTTGATTTGGCCGTTGTTCGGTATGCCCATAAGACTCCGGGAAATTCCACGGGCCATTTACCTTTATCTGCTTCCAACCTTTTCTTGAGGTTTTGTATAATCACTTTGCTTGTTGACTCTGCTTGACCATTTGTGCTCGGATGGTAGGGTGAAGATGTTATCCTCTTTATTTACAAATCTTCGAGGAACTTTGTGATTTTTGCACTAATAAATTATGGCCCATTATCACATGCTATCTCCTTTGGTATTCCGAACCTGCAAGTTATGTTTTCCCACAAGAAATCCACCACTTTGTTCTTGCTGATCTTCTGACAAGGACCTGCTTCCACCCACTTAGAAAAATAGTCAGTTAAATCAAAAGAAATCTTACCTTACCGGGAGCCGGCGACAGTGGTCCAACGATGCCTATCCCTCATTTCATGGACGACCACGGGGACAGAACCAAATGCAATGGTTCTGCCGGTTGATGTACCAGTGGCGCGTAGCATTGGCACTTATCGCATTTTTGTACGAAGGTTTTGGCGTATTTCTCCATGCGGGGCCAATAATGTCCTTCACTTACTAGTTTTAGCACTAAGGAATCTGCGCCCAAATTGTTATCACATATTCCTTCGTGTACTTCCCACATAACATAGTTAGCTTCAGATGCCCCCAAGCACTGGGCCAGCGAGCCTTGGAAAGATTTTCTGTACAGTTGGCCCCTTTTGAAGCTATACTGTGCTGCTTTGGCGCGCAGCGCCCAAGATTCCTTAGAGTCTTCGAGCATCTTCCCGTGCTCGAGATAATTGATGATTTCATTCCTCCAGTCCGAGACCAAATTAGTCATATTTACCTCATAGTAGCTATCCGCATCTAGGACTGAGTTCATCAGTTGTACTATCATTTCGGACTCTGATACCTTTATTTCCGTCGATGAACCAAGGTTAACCAGTGCATCTGCTACTGCATTTTCTTCCCTCGGGATATGAGTAATCGACCATTCCAAAATCGAGCCAACAGTGCTTGGACATTTATCACGTATTGTAGCATGCGCTCCTCTTTAGTTTCGAAGATCCCGTAGACCTGATTTACCAATAGCTGTGAGTCGCATTTGATTTCTATGACCTCGGAATCTAGTCCCCAGGCCAGTTCGAGTCCTGCAATCAAAGCCTCATACTCTACTTCATTGTTAGTTAAAGGGATCGTTCTGATGGCTTGCCTTAGGGTTTCCCCCGTAGGTGTGATTAATACTATTTCGATCCCAGACCCTTTTATGTTGGAAGATCCATCCGTAAATAAGGTCCAAACCCCTGATGTCGATTTTGACACCATTACTGCTTCTTTAGTTGCCAAAGGTAGCAATCCTGGACTGAAAATGGCCACAAAGTCAGCCAAGACTTGTGACTTAATCGAAATCCTTGGTTTATATTCTATGTCGAACTCACTCATTTCGACGACCCATTTTTCCAACCTACCCAAGAGTTCGGGTTTGTGAAGGATGTTTCGTAGAGGAAAAGTGGTCACCACAGCTATTAGGTGACATTGGAAATAGGGCCTCAGCTTCCGAGTGGCGACTACGAGAGCTAACGCCAGTTTCTCCAAATGCGGGTAGCAAATTTATGCTCGCGTTAAAATTTTACTAACATAATAAATGGGAGATTGCGTACCTTCGTCCTCACGAACTAAAATTGCACTTACCGCGACTTTCGAGACCGAGAGGTAGACTAACAGTGTTTCACTCAAAGCCTGCTGGCACTCTGGGGTCCATTCGAAGTTGTTTTTCTTTTTGAGCAGTGCGAAGAAACCGTGACATTTTACCGATGACCAGGAAATGAACCTGCTCAAAGCTGCCAATCTCCACGTGAGCCTTTGGACCTCTTTCATGCTTGACAGCTGGTCCGGGATGTTTTCTATGGCCTTGATCTTACCGGGGTTTACCTCAATCCCCCTTTGCAAAACCAAAAATCCTAGGAACTCGCCGGAGCTGACCCGAACGCGCATTTCTTGGGGTTGAGCTTCATGTTATGCTTCGTCAGGATGTCAAAAGTTTCTTGCAGATGCTTAAGGTGATCACCTGCATTTAAAGGCTTAACGAGCATATCGTCTATATAAACATCCATAGTTTTTCCTATTTGTTTTACAAACATCTTGTTCACGAGCCGCTGATAAGTGGCTCTGGCGTTCTTCAACCCGAAGGGCATCACATTATAGCAATATATGCCAAAATTCGTTATGAACGAAGTCTTTTACTGATCCTCCGGGTTCATCTTAATTTGGTTGTACTAGAAATAAGCATCGAGGAAACTCATTAACTCATGCTTGGCCATCGCATCGATCATTTGATCGATGTTTGGCAGTGGGAACGAGTCTTTCGGCCATGCCTTATTCAAGTCCTTATTATCTACACATATGCTAAATTCGTTGTTCTTCTTAGGAACTACGACTACATTAGCTAGCCAGTTGGGATACTTTACCTCTCGGATTGACCCGATATTACGTAAGCGAGTTACCTCTTCTTTCACGAATTTATTAATGGCTTCCGTAATACGGCGTTTCTTTTGTCTTACCAGAGGTATGTTGGGGTCCATACTTAACTTGTTTAAGGCTACCTCCGTTGGGATACCTGTCATCTTGTTTAAGGCTACCTCCGTTGGGATACCTGTCATATCCGTATGCGACCATGCAAAACAATCGGCATTAGATTTAAGAAATTCAATAAAGCCACACCTAAGCTCGGGGTGTAGTCTTGTCCCCAAGTGGAATTTCCTTTCTAAGAGCTCTTCGAACAATGCAACTTGCTCGAGTTCTTTCGTTGTGGATTTTGTTGCGTTCGTCTCTTCTGTAACCTGGAAATATCTCGCACCTGATAAGATTTTGACGCTTCTACCCCGGGGCTAACTTCACCCGATTTGGGAGTGGGCGTCGATTCCTGTAATTGCTAAGCCGCGTGAGGTGGCCCCAAAATAATCGCTTTTTGCTCTTGTAATACCCTTACCATATCAACAACATGCACCTCTTCAGCGTCATCGGGAGTTGCCTCCCGAGCATGTCGAGGATATTGCCTGTCGTGTATTGGCATGACATCGTTCCCCTCATTGTGGGTGTCACTGTTTGAATCCTTGAAATGAGGTTGATCTCCTCGAACCTCGGGATTGTGTGTGTTGTTAACACTGTTATCTGCCATTTCTTATGATTTTTTCTAAGACAAAATAATCAAAACATGTTAGTGAAAAAGGCAAGGATTAATTTAATTTATGTCTAGGCCCCACGGTGGGCGCCAAACTGTTTACCAATAAATTTTACAGTTGAATTTATACGTGGTTTCTAGACAAGTGAATTAATTCGATCATAAAAAATTAAGATAATTGAAGAAATATATAGTACTTAGCCTTGATATAAAGACGAAATGATAGAAATAAGGATTCCGGCAATGAAGCCTCTGGGCGCAACAATAATAAGAACAATAAAAAGAACAAAAAATAAGAAAACAAAATTGTATAGAGCTTTGAGTAGATTATAGTATTAGTTTGATAGAAAATTCGTGTCCTTACAATGATAACAGAGCTCACTATTTATAGCTACGTCTAGGGAACACGGTCCTATGATCGTGCTCTTCTTTAATGTCAATTATGAGGTCCATTTATGAAGATGTAATGGTGAGCATAAATGACAAATTCCTTGTAACGGGGAGTGCACTTAATGCCATGGAATATTCTCCATTAATACCACCGGGCGGAAGGTATTTACTGCCTCTTTATGAGTCTCATTCACCACGGTGTCAAACGGGATCATTACCCTCGGTTCCACGTGTCATTCTTTTTAGCATACACCTAGCATAACATATTTTACCCTATACATCGCCTTAGACGACACGACAACCCAACAGAATTACTGCATCTTTATGAGTCTCACTCCCCACGGTGCCAAACGGGATAATTACCCTCGGTTCCACGTGTCATTCTTTTTAGCAGACACCTGGCATAACATATTTTACCCTATACATCGCCTTAGATAGCACGACAACCCAACAGAAAAAAGACAAGGAAAAAGAGGCATATCAATCAACAAGGCCGAGGTCGACACAAGAAGAGACCAGGGACGTCATCATGGATCCCGAAATGGTTGAAGCCGCGGACTTGACTATAGAGGACCTCGACCCCGTTCAATTAGATCCTAGCGAATACAGCAAAAGGGCTTACATCGGATGCAAACTCTGAGAACCAGGTAAGTTTAGTCAATTCTTAATAACTAATGCAGATTTGTTTGCCTTTAGCCATGCAGATATGCCGGGCATTCCCAAGGAGATAGTCACACACAAACTAAACATTGTTGATACCCAATTTTTCCCTAAGTATTTTTATGTACTCAAAATATCCTCAAAATAGCATATACATGCATATATAAACATTCCCAAGAGTTTTGGTATTTTTCCTTATTTTAAATCAATTTATTGTCTATTTTAACAGTACAAAATCCAATAATTATTCCCAAAATTATCATTCACTATTTTTATAAAATAACAGGGGAAAAACTGGCTATTTCAATTTTGGCCACATTTCATTTCAATTATAGCCTCAATTTCATTTTAATCTTAAACCCAATTGGCCCCAATCCTAATGCCCAATTGGGCCAGCCCAATTCCAATTTAACCCAACCCCTGACCCATTAAACTAAACCCGCCCGGGATCCCTTTAAATCCAGGCCGTTGATCCTTTTGATCAACGGCCACAAATAACCCTTTCCTTTTTAATTCCAAACGACCTAACCCTAACCCTCATTTCTCTCAGACAGCCGCCCCCAAACTCTCTCCTTCTCAAACTCTCCCTAGCACTCGAAACCCTAATCGCCTCCGCCGTCTTCTCCGAGCAATCTCATCGGAGTCCATGGCTTCTCCGGCCATGGACATCCTGTGCTTACCTTCCTTTCCCCCAAACCGTGGTTGTTCGAGATTTCGAGGCCTGACCTCGATAAAGTCCGTTCAGATCCGTTGTAGATCTGTGGTTCTATGGCTTCTCCGGCCATGTCCCGGTGTGTTCGAGCTTTAAGAGCCTAGCTATGGCTCAGATCTGTTCGAGACCAGACCCTTTCCACGCCTTCTCATTTCTAGGGTTTCTCAGAAACACTAAACTATTCGAGGTTCTTTCTTTGTTTATTTGCCTAGATCTGTGTTGAACCTATGCTATATTTGACGTTTTGAGTGTTTTCCCCAAATTTCCTTTTCAAAATCGTTGGTTTTTCAAAATTAGGGTTTCTGAAAGTCTTTCGATTCTTGTTGTTCTTTTCTTTTAGGTGTTTGTCTGTATTATGCTCGTATGTTTTCCTCCTCTATTACGCATGTATTGTCCTTCTACTTTTATATGTATGCTCACATGATTAGTCTGTTTTTCTCACTCTTCTACCATGCATATTTACTACTGAGTTTCTTGATGTTTTGCTTTCCTGAACTATGTTCGTGTTCTTGTTAAGCATGTTTTCTTAAATGCCAAAGTTTTTCTGAGCATGTTCTTCATGCCTTAAAGTGGTTTCCTTTCTTTGATTGTTTCAAGCCCACCATTGTATTTGCCTGATTCTCATGAGACTCCTTGAGTCTGTTCACTTGCCTTCTCGTTTCTGTGTTTGATTCGATGGGGAAACCCTAGAATTTGGGGGGTTTTTCTTGGTAAATCGAATTAGGGTTCCACTTTGGGGACCCTGTACCTTCAGACTCACTATGAGTCTCTGGTTGAACTCGTATTCTTTTGTTTATGATTCTAAACACTTCAATGTTAAACTCTTCTGTATGAATTGTTTATAATAAAAATACATCAAAAACTAACAGCTGGCACACCCCTGACCACTTGCTAGATGAACAAGTTAGGAGCAGACCTTTTGATGGTCAGACAAAGGTATGGATAGTGATTAGGACACTCAGACCTAAGTCAAGGCTCAAGCACATAATGGGGAGAATGGGAAGTGGGAATTGATTGAGTTAAGAAGTTCAATGAACCCAGTTCAGGATCATAGACAGCAATATTGGGGTGCTGCTATGCCCTGAACAATAAACTCACATACAAAGGGGTAAAAGGGGTAAGGGAATTCATAAAGCATCATATTCACAACAAACAAACAACTGCACAGATTATTTAAATACTGGATTGTAAGAGAAGGGGAAACACGTTATAATATGCTAGAAAACATGTGGACAGAATTAAACACATTGTTCTTGGGGCGTATAAACTAACTGAAACATACCGATATAGAAGTAAAGAATGCAGAAGAAAGCGAGCAAAGTCCACAGCAGTGTGAGTATCAGAAAGAGAGAGTGAAAGGGAATTGTGAACTCAGATGGTATCCTGTGTTCGTGTGTAAAAGTGTAGAAGGTTAGTCTCTTTTATAGTGTAGAGAAGCAAACAAGAAAGGTAAGAAAACCCTTTTAAAAAAAAATCAGTCTCAAATATTCTCCCTTTAGTCAAGGGATTTAATTTCAAACGGAAAAGTGTAAACAAGGAAAGGAAATTTGAATAAAATCCTTCACAGTAGCATAAGAAGGGAAAATACACGAGGTATATTTAAGAAAAGGTTTCAATAGTACTTGATTTGTAAAGAGGAAGGAAAGGGAATCAATCAAACAATTAACAAAATCAAAGTACTAAGTTTAAATCGAATGAACCAAACCAGAAATAGGTAAAGAGGGCTTAACCAAAGAAAATCAGTGGCAATCAATCAAGACCCTATCAAAGGGATCCAAAATCAATCAAGCAATCACCAAAAACCTTGGAAGAGGAGCTTCTTGCATATTTCAATGGGTTTGGAGATCTGGACCCCGGAGTTGGTTAAATACATATTAGGACATTAAGATTGAATTAGGCTGCTTGGATCTAGCTGTTAGTTTTTGATGTATTTTTATTATTTCAATTGATTCATTGGGTTGTAATAACTTTTATAGAACTCGGGGAATCTAGTAAAAGGGTGTGGGAGGGGTTTTACTTTCTTGCATCAATAAAGGGTAGATATCATGACTTTAGGACTTTAATTTTTTCACTAGAAATACTGCACATAAGATGGTTCGATGTTTCTGATTCAAGTCACCTAGATACCATGCCTATAGGGTTTAACGTTTAATTATGATATAAGTCATCTAGAAATCCTGCCTATAGGACCTTAACGTTCATGTAATCAGTGCATATAGAAATCATGCCTATAGGGAATGCATATGCATTAGGCAAACTGTAGGGTAATTAAATAGTTACCTCTTCTTACCAGTTCTTAACAGACTTTTTAAAATCAGATATAGATATCATAGGATTCCGCATCAAGTTCGTCTGATTCTTCTTAAGCAATAACAATCTGTTAACTGGTCTCTAATGTCTTAATATTTTCAGCCTCAATCTTTTGACAAAACTCTTTTGAATCAGTATACATTTGAGTTCTTCAAATCAGCACCTCTTCTGAAATGGTTTCTTTCTAAAATTCTGCCTAAACA
The DNA here is from genome assembly GCF_001879085.1 of Nicotiana attenuata. Lineage (NCBI taxonomy): Eukaryota > Viridiplantae > Streptophyta > Magnoliopsida > Solanales > Solanaceae > Nicotiana > Nicotiana attenuata. The sequence continues at coordinate 72,910 of NW_017671763.1, forward strand.
TTTTCCAACTAAGTTTTGGTCTTCCTGAAATTGTCTTTAAAACAGTTCTGCAGTTTACTCTTTCCTTAAGTATTTCTGACTCTGGAACTCCTTTTATGGTTTATACTCATGATTCTCTTAAAACTTATTTCTAAACTGACTGCTAATCTGTACTTTCGGCTATTACGCTAACTTTTCTAGTAACCCTAGTACCTTTCTTAAACTCAACTCGTCTTAAAAACTCCTTAAAGTCTTAGACTATTACGGTATCCTAGTTACGCCTTAAGTCGTTGGGCTTCCGTGTTACTAACGTATCGTANNNCTGTACCTAATTTTTAGTTTAAAAACTCCTAAAAACCGNTGTTACTTGTTTTTGAATGTCGATTAGAATTTTTGTCCTTTAAACTCCATAAAGGCCCCCATCCCTTTCTTCCCCTTTTAGGATTAGAAGTCCTAATGCCCCGGGACTGATAGCTTGGGACGGGTAATAGCATGCAATAGGCAAACGATACCATTCCGCGCTCCAATACCTTAACGGGGTGGGAAAGGGTAGACATGGAGATGATGACTACACGATAACACCATGCGTACAATTGAGTACCAGTGTTGTGCGAATGATCCATGTAATATATAAACCTAGGACCCCCCTCCCTCTTTATTAGTTTAACAATTTTCTGAATCTTAAAAAGCCGTTGCACTTTCGACTTCTGTTTTTCACATAATTTTTAGATTATTCGCACTAAGTACTTGACTTCTTCCTACTTGCACTTTTAACTAAACTGCTCCTTCCCTAAAATTCAGCATTTTTTTTACCTTTTGTGCTCCTTATTTGTAATAGTTTTCTCGTATTTGCAATGCTTGCTTGTTTACTTGTTTGTTTGCATTCAAAGTCACAATTGTAGCATGGCCGGGAACCACACTAGTGGATCTTGAGGGGTGCCTAACACCTTCCCCTCGAGATAATTTCTAGCCCTTACCCAAACTCTGGTTCTTCATCTCAAATTCTTCCTTAAAGTGTCCTAATGCACTACAATCATTAGGTGGCGACTCTTCAAACTAAAAAACCCAATTCTCGCAAGGGAATAGAGTTGTCCTCCCGAATGTCGTATACCCGATTCCGAACTCCGTTTTGGAAGAAAAAGAGGGCGTCGACAGCATGGCGACTCCGCTGGGGATTCTTTAGGCTTTTACCATTGCATGCTATATGTGACTTTATTGCTTTCTTTTACTGCTTTTGTTTAATGCCTTTATCTGAAACTGACTTGTTTCTTTTGTTTCTTTTTCTTTAATTACTTTCGCTTACCGCTTCCCCGTCAATGTTGTTGTAATTTTGAGCAGTCATTGTAAACTTTATTGTATGAACGTGAAAATACATGTCAATTTGTTTCATTCTTGAAAACTGCATCTTCAACATCATATTCCACTCGTGCCAAACAAATACTATAGCAACGCTTATAATGAGTAGTTGCGCTCTTCCAATACTATCACCCCTTAAATTTGGCAAAGGCATATTTTCGGTAAAACCAATCGATCAGCGGTGCAGTCGTCGGTTCCGTGCCTTTCCCTCTTGAGTTGTCCGCTCAAGGGTACCTGTCTAATACCCCAATAGAAACCTTACTCCGTTTAAACTGTACATGCATCATGGTCAAACCTAGCCGAGTCAGTTATGTTGTCCATATAATGACTCATTAGGATAGCCTTGTCCAAAGTCCATCGGGTTTCCTTGAAACCCAAACGGACACCTCCATATTTTGTGCATTTATTTGGAGAACTAAATGCTTTAATGCTAATTATTGGTTTAAATAGTTGAGTCCGGGGGGGGGGGTATGGTCTTAACCCTTTTGTTTTGCAGAAAATGGAGAACAAGGTCCCCGACTTCGGTATGGTCAGTATACCCTCACTCTTGCTGACCTGGTGGAGGAATCTCCCATCAAGTGACCAAATCAAGGAATGGAAAGAGAGGGTCACCAAGGCTAGCGAAAAGCTGGAATATCTGGAATACAGTCTGCTGGAATTGGAAGGAAAAGTAAGAAAAAGAATCACCGACTGCCAAAACACTGAGGGAAACGAAGGAGAACGCCTGACAAAGGCATTTTTACTGGTGAACCTATGCGAGCTGGAGGATTTGATCAACGAGAGCATTCAACCTGGAGAAGGTCCTTCTGGGACCAAGTAGTTAGGAGTCTTTTTATTCCTTATTTTTTATGTAATAAGGCCAATGGCCAATAGTGACATTTTACTTTCTATTAATTAGAGTCGTTTTGGATTCGTCTTATTTTTATCAATAAAATGAGGCATTTAGCATTATAAGTTCTCCAAAACTATTTGTCGCTAGGCCTACCTCGGGCACAACGAGGCACCAAAACTAGGACGCGATTTATATTCCCGCACAATGTGTTTAAATACTGCAGTACTTTTTCCTCATAACCCACACTAACTTGTTACCTTTTTGTTTTTCTTTTATTTTTATTCCCCTTCCCCAAAGGTTAGTTCGTGCATTCTGGCACCATCACCATACTCCACAAGATCCAAGGGCCCTACACCGCCTCCTCCTCCAAGTCCTGTCCGGAACAAGAACAAAGGAAAAATGGAAAACACAAGTGCTAGAAAGGAGATTGAAAGAGAAGAAACTTCTCAGGGTACCCCAATTGCTAAGGGAACTGCTGCTCATCTTGAACAAAAATTGCTGAAATTCCAGGAAGAGTTGGACCAAGTTCGGAACTTGGCAAGCCTATCATTCTCTCTTGCTGCTCCTGATGTCAACACCCAGAATCCCGCACCTCCACAAAACACCCTGCAACCACAAATACAGCCTGCTCACGTCCAAACCTGCAACACATGCAACAACACTCCATTGCTCATTCCCGAGCCACCAAACACCATAAACGACCACCTCCATAACACTCCTGTCTTTGTGGAAACCCTACCTCACTACACCCAACCGATCTCAAATGCACCTGAGTCTGATGACAAAGACTCCCTCATCAGGAACTTGGTAGCCGAGCTCAAGAAGTTAACCAGTCAGGTCCAGGGTGTCGAAGGTAGCAAAGGCATTGAGGGGCTGAACTATGAAGACTTGTGCATTCAACCAGATGTTGAACTTCCGGAGGGGTACAAGCCTCCCAAGTTCGAATTTCGATGGATCCCAGAGATCTACTATTGGAGAAATTAGCCTGTGCTTGCAAATGGGGCCAACATGGTTCGACGTCGACTTCCAAGTAATAGACATCCCGGCATCCTACAACTTGCTGTTAGGACGCCCCTGGATCCACGCTGCCGGAGCTGTAGCATCAACCCTGCATCAGGCGGTAAAATTCGAATGGAATCACCAGGAAGTGATCATTCATGGCGACGACAGTAATCCCATATATAGTCGCCAGACCATCCCAATGATTGGGGGCAGAAGGAGAATAGGCGCAGAGACATACCACCACATCAAAAGGGTCAACGCTGTGGACAAAGACAAATGGTGGGACAACAAGATTGAAAGCATCTAAAATTGGTGTGGGTACGAACCTAGAAAGGGACTCGGCAAGAATCTCCAGGGGATCACTGAGCCCATCACACTGAAAAAGCATGGCACTACTTTTGGCTTAGGGTACGACTATACTTGGGAAGAATTCCAGAACTGGTCGCCACCATGGCGCGGCCCCTACTATCCATTGGAGTTTCCGATACCTAGCCTGGATCAAACCTTCCAGCCAGCAGATACTATATATGGGTCCGAAGAAGATGAAACATTGGCAGCCATGAAGAATTTGTTCCTAGAGGATGATGATATGGACCGTTGTATTCTTTTTGAGGAGGAGGGGGAGGAAGGCCCTTCCATAGAAGCCGCAAGCGAAGGAGACCGCCTCAGCAATTGGTCAATTAGGACCGTCAGGGCCCGGAAGGCTTCGGGGTAGCAAGGCTAAACAAAAGCACCATGCATTTCATTTTTAGCTCACTCTACTAGTTGATTTTCTTTCCGCATCGTCCTTTATTTCGAAAAAGAGCTCTGATGTTTCAAATAATATGGATTCAATCAAAGCATTTCATTTTATCATATATATCTCGCTTATTATTTTCTCCATCATTTACTCTATTTTATACAGCATTACTATTACTTATCTTGACGATGAACCAACGACTGTGACTTGCAACGAAACAACGCAACAAAAGGACATAGATTCAGAAGAAGATGAAATACCTGAAGAGGTCGTTAGAGAGGTTGAGAATTTTGAGAACAGACCTAAGTCCAACCTGGAAGAAACTGAGGTCATTAATTTGGGAGATATAGAGAACGTCAAAGAAACTCGCATCAGTGTTCACCTGTCACCATCAGAAAAGGAAGAATATACGGAATTTTTGAAAGGGTATGAGGACATATTTGCCTGGTCGTATGATGATATGACTGGCCTCAGCACATCCATTGTAGCTCATAAACTGCCAACAGACCCGACTTGTCCGCGAGTAAAGCAGAAGCTCAGGAAATTCAAATCCGACATGAGTTTGAAAATCAAAGAAGAGGTCACTAAGCAAGTCAAAGCCATGGTTCTCAGGGTAGTGGAATATCCGACATGGTTAGCCAACATCGTGCCAGTACCAAAGAAGGACGGGAAGGTCAGAATCTGTGTCGACTACCGGGATCTCAACCGGGCCAGTCCCAAAGACGACTTCCCATTGCCAAACATACACATTCTCATCGACAACTGTGCCAAGCATGAGTTGCAGTCTTTTGTTGATTGTTTCGCCGGGTATCATCAGATATGGATGGATGAGGAGGATGCAGAGAAGACGGCTTTCATCACACCGTGGGGAATATCTTGCTACAAAATGATGCCATTTGGGTTGAAGAATGTTGGCGCCACCTCATGAGAGCCATGACTATTATCTTTTCACGACATGATACACAAGGGAGATCGAAAGTATATGTGGACGACGTCANTAAAATGAGGCATTTAGCATTATAAGTTCTCCAAATCAACTTGTTGCTAGGCCTACCTCGGGCACAACGAGGCACCCAAATTAGGACACGATTTATATTCTTGCACTATGTGTTTAAATATCGCAGCGTTTTCTCCTCATAATCTTTACTAACTTGTTACCTTTTTGTTTTTACTTTTTCTTTTATTCCCCTTCCCCAAAGGTTAGTTCGTGCACTCTGGTATGATCATCTTAAGCAGAAGGGCACATCTCAATAACTGGACTATCAGAACCACCAGAGCCCGGAAAGCTTTAGGGTAGCAAGGCTGAACAAAGCACCATGCATCATCTTTATTTTCTGCTAGTTGATCTTCTTTCCGCATTTTTAATTTCGAAAATAAGAGCTCCAATGTTCAAAACAATTATGGAATTTATCAAAGTATTTCAGTTTCTTATAAATTTCGCTCTTATTATTTTTCTCTATCATTTACTTTATTTATACAGCATTACTATTACTTATCTTGACGATGAACCAACGACTGTGACTTGCAACGAAATAACGCAACAAAAGGACATAGATTCAGAAGAAGATGAAATACCTGAAGAGGTCGTTAGAGAGGTTGAGAATTTTGAGAACAGACCTAAGTCCAACCTGGAAGAAACTGAGGTCATTAATTTGGGAGATACAGAGAGCGTCAAAGAAACTCGCATCAGTGTTCACCTGTCACCATCAGAAAAGGAAGAATATACGGAATTTTTGAAAGGGTATGAGGACATATTTGCCTGGTCGTATGATGATATGACTGGCCTCAGCACATCCATTGTAGCTCATAAACTGCCAACAGACCCGACCTGTCCGCCAGTAAAGCAGAAGCTCAGGAAATTCAAATCCGACATGAGTTTGAAAATCAAAGAAGAGGTCACTAAGCAAGTCAAAGCCATGGTTCTCAGGGTAGTGGAATATCCGACATGGTTAGCCAACATCGTGCCAGTACCAAAGAAGGACGGGAAGGTCAGAATCTGTGTCGACTACCGGGATCTCAACCGAGCCAGTCCCAAAGACGACTTCCCATTGCCAAACATAGACATTCTCATCGACAACTGTGCCAAGCATGAGTTGCAGTCTTTTGTTGATTGTTTCGCCGGGTATCATCAGATATGGATGGATGAGGAGGATGCAGAGAAAACGGCTTTCATCACGCCGTGGGGAATGTATTGCTACAAAATGATGCCATTTGGGTTGAAGAATGCTGGCACCACCTACATGAGAGCCATGACTACTATCTTTCACGACATGATACACAAGGAGATCGAAGTATATGTGGACGACGTCATCGTCAAATCCAAGAAAGTCGTTGATCACATGGAAGATCTGAGAAAATTCTTCAACAGACTGAGAAGGTACAATCTGAAATTGAATCCTGCCAAATGTGCATTCGGGGTTCCTGCCGGAAAACTGCTGGATTTCATCGTAAGCCGTCGAGGAATAGAATTGGACCCATCAAAGATCAAAGCCATCCAAGAATTGCCACCGCCAAAGAACAAGAAGGACGTGATGAGTTTCTTGGGAAGACTCAACTATATCAGCCGGTTCATAGCCCAGTCCACAGTCATTTGTGAACCCATTTTTAAATTGCTAAAGAAAGACGCTGCTACTAGATGGACCGATGATTGTCAGAAAGCCTTCGACAGAATCAAGGAATACCTGTCAACGCCACCAGTCTTGGTTCCGCCCGAGCCAGGAAGGCCCCTTTTGCTTTATCTTGCAGTTTTGGATGAAGCGTTCGGTTGTGTTCTAGGGCAACATGATGAAACGGGAAGAAAGGACCAGGCCATCTACTATCTCAGTAAGAAGTTTACCCCGTACGAGGCCCGGTATTCCTTATTAGAACGCACTTGTTGTGCTCTAACTTGGGTAGCTCAGAAATTGAGGCATTATTTCTGTGCCTACACTACCTATCTCATATCCAGGATGGACCCGTTGAAGTATATCTTTCAGAAACCCATGCCCACTGGCAAGCTCGCCAACTGGAAAATCTTGTTGGGTGAGTTTGACATTGTTTACGTGAATCAGAGAGCAGTTAAGGTCCAGGCCATAGTAGATCACCTCGCCGAGAACCCTATCAGCGGAGAATACGAACCCCTGAAAACGTATTTTCCCGATGAAGAAGTGTCCTTTGTAGGAGAAGATATTGCAGAATCCTACGAGGGTTGGAGGTTGTTTTTCGACGGGGCCGCCAATTTTAAAGGAGTTGGCATAGGGGCAGTCCTAGCATCAGAAACCGGCCAGCATTACCCGGTATTCGCCAAACTCAGGTTCCCTTGCACAAATAATATGGCCGAATACGAAGCTTGCATCCTGGGACTCAAGATGGCCATTGACATGAATATTCAAGAGTTACTAGTGATCGGGGACTCAGACTTGCTCATACATCAAGTCCGAGAAGAATGGGCCACCAAAAACTCTAAGATACTTCCCTATTTGCACCACATACAGGAGTTAAGGAAAAGATTCACAAAGACCGAATTTCAGCATGTTCCCAGGGATCAGAATGAGTTCACTGACGCACTAGCTACCCTATCGTCCATGATCCAACATCCAGACACAAATTTCATTGATCCCATCCCAGTAAGGATTTATGATCATCCAGCTTATTGTGCCAACGTTGAGGAAGAAACGGACGGAAAGCCATGGTTCCACGACATCAAAAGGTACTTAACAACAGGGGAGTATCCAGAACTCGCCAACGCCACTCAGAAGCGCACACTTCGGAGATTATCCAACAACTTCTTTCACAGCGGAGGAATCTTGTACAGGAGGACTCCCGATTTAGGTTTGCTAAGGTGTGTCGAAGCAAAGGAAGCATCCAGACTATTAGATGAAGTGCACGCAGGGACATGCGGACCACACATGAATGGTTTTGTCTTAGCAAAGAAGATACTCCGAGCAGGGTATTTTTGGATGACTATGGAAACAGACTGTATCCAATATGTTCGCAAATGCCATCGCTGTCAGATACATGCAGACATGATAAAGGTGCCTCCAAACGAGCTTACTGCAACTAGCTCACCGTGGCCATTTGCCGCCTGGGGAATGGATGTTATCGGACCTATCGAGCCTGCCGCATCAAACGGGCAATGATTTATCCTGGTAGCGATTGATTACTTTACTAAATGGGTTGAAGCAGCATCATACAAGGCAGTGACTAAGAAAGTTATGGCAGATTTCGTCCGTGATCGTATTGTTTGCCGATTCGGGATTCCAGAATCAATCATCACTGATAATGGTTCCAATCTCAACAGCGACTTAATGAAAGCAATGTGTGAGGCATTCAAGATTAAACACAAGAATTCTACAGCTTACAGACCTCAGATGAATGGAGCCGTAGAAGCAGCCAATAAAAACATCAAAAAGATACTAAGGAAGATGGTCGAAAGTCACAAATAGTGGCATGAGAAGTTATCATTTGCCTTACTAGGATACCGCACCACAGTCCGCACATCGACCGGAGCAACTTCCTACATGCTAGTTTATGGTATAGAGGCGGTCATCCCCGCCGAGGTAGAAATTCCCTCCTTGAGGATCATACAAGAAGCAGAGTTGGACGACGCAGAATGGGTAAAAGGTCGCTACGAGCAGCTAGCCCTTATAGATGGGAAAAGAATGAATGCAGTTTGCCACAGTCCGTTGTACCAGAACAGAATGTCCAGAGCCTTCAACAAAAGAGTTAAGCCAAGGAAGTTTACACCG
>NW_017671763.1:82762-103859 GCF_001879085.1 Nicotiana attenuata
GCTCACAAGAATGCCCTAATGAAGATACTGAGTGAAGCATATGTGCCCAACAATATAACCGGGGGTGAGATGGCGAATATGGTGGGACAAGTGCTGGAAGGCCATAAAATAACCTTCCATGAAGACGAGTTGCCACCAGAAGGTTTGAGCCACAACAAGGCACTGCACATCACCGTGCAATGCGAAGATTACTTCATCACCAGAGTCCTAATCGATGGAGGTTCCAGCCTCAACATACGTCCACTTGTAACTCTCAGAACTCTGGGAAAAGGCCTACACGAGATCAAAGACGGGGCTATCAATGTCAAAGCCTTTGATGGATCCCAGAGATCTACTATTGGAGAAATTAGCCTGTGCTTGCAAATGGGGCCAACGTGGTTCGACGTCGGCTTCCAAGTAATAAACGTCCCGACATCCTACTACTTACTGTTAGGACGCCCCTGGATCCACGCTGCCGGAGCTGTAGCATCAACCCTGCATCAGGCAGTAAAATTTGAATGGAATCACCAGGAAGTGATCATTCATGGCGACGACAGTAATCCCATATATAGTCGCCAGACCATCCCAATGATCGGGGGCAGAAGGAGAATAGGCGGAGAGACATACCACCACATCAAAAGGGTCAACGCTGTGGACAAAGACAAATGGTGGGACAACAAGATTGAAAGCATCTTAAATTGGTGTGGGTACGAACCTAGAAAGGGACTCGGCAAGAATCTCCAGGGGATCACTGAGCCCATCACACTGAAAAAGCATGGCACTACTTTTGGCTTAGGGTACGACTATACTTGGGAAGAATTCCAGAACTGGTCGCCACCATGGTGTGGCCCCTATATCCATTGGAGTTTCCGATACCTAGCCTGGATCAAACCTTCCAGCCAGCAGATACTATATATGGGTCCGAAGAAGATGAAACATTGGCAGCCATGAAGAATTTGTTCCTAGAGGATGATGATATTGACTTTTGTGTTCTTTTTGAGGAGGAGGGGGAGGAAGGCCCTTCCATACAAGCCGCAAGCAAAGGAGACCGCCTCAGCAATTGGTCAATTAGGACCGTCAGGGCCCGGAAGGCTTCGGGGTAGCAAGGCTAAAGAAAAGCACCATGCATTTCATTTTTAGCTCACTCTACTAGTTGATTTTCTTTCCGCATCGTCCTTTATTTCGAAAAAGAGCTCTGATGTTTCAAATAATATGGATTCAATCAAAGCATTTCATTTTATCATATATATCTCGCTTATTATTTTCTCCATCATGTACTCTATTTTATACAGCATTACTATTACTTATCTTGACGATGAACCAACGACTGTGACTTGCAACAAAACAACGCAACAAAAGGACATAGATTCAGAAGAAGATGAAATACCTGAAGAGGTCGTTAGAGAGGTTGAGAATTTTGAGAACAGACCTAAGTCCAACCTGGAAGAAACTGAGGTCATTAATTTGGGAGATATAGAGAACGTCAAAGAAACTCGCATCAGTGTTCACCTGTCACCATCAGAAAAGGAAGAATATACGGAATTTTTGAAAGGGTATGAGGACATATTTGCCTGGTCGTATGATGATATGACTGGCCTCAGCACATCCATTGTAGCTCATAAACTGCCAACAGACCCGACCTATCCGCCAGTAAAGCAGAAGCTCAGGAAATTCAAACCCGACATGAGTTTGAAAATCAAAGAAGAGGTCACTAAGCAAGTCAAAGCCAAGGTTCTCAGGGTAGTAGAATATCCGACATGGTTAGCCAACATCGTGCCAGTACCAAAGAAGGACGGGAAGGTCAGAATCTGTGTCGACTACCGGGATCTCAACCGGGCCAGTCCCAAAGACGACTTCCCATTGCCAAACATACACATTCTCATCGACAACTATGCCAAGCATGAGTTGTAGTCTTTTGTTGATTGTTTCGCCGGGTATCATCAAATATGGATGGATGAGGAGGATGCAGAGAAAACGGCTTTCATCACGCCGTGGGGAATGTATTGCTACAAAATGATGCCATTTGGGTTGAAGAATGTTGGCGCCACCTACATGAGAGCCATGACTATTATCTTTCACGACATGATACACAAGGAGATCGAAGTATATGTGGACGACGTCATCGTCAAATCCAAGAAAGCCGCTGATCATATGGAAGATCTGAGAAAATTCTTCAACAGACTGAGAAGGTACAATCTGAAATTGAATCCTGCCAAATGTGCATTCGGGGTTCCTGCCGGAAAATTGTTGGGTTTCATCGTAAGCCGTCGAGGAATAGAATTGGACCCATCAAAGATCAAAGCCATCCAAGAATTGCCACCGCCAAAGAACAAGAAGGACGTGATGAGTTTCTTGGGAAGACTCAACTATATCAGCCGGTTCATAGCCCAGTCTACAGTCATTTGTGAACCCATTTTTAAATTGCTAAAGAAAGACGCTGCTACTAGATGGACCGACGATTGTCAGAAAGCCTTCGACAGAATTAAGGAATACCTGTCAACGCCACCAGTCTTGGTTCTGCCCGAGCCAGGAAGACCCCTATTGCTTTATNTTCCGTCAATGGTTCCTGAACTATATACGGCCCGATTCCTGTAAAACCATGGATATGTAGGCAGCTCAGAAACCAGAGCTCGGTCAAATTCTTTGAAAATCACCACTTCCGTTCAAAATTGGCCATCATATCTTTACCCGACAACTCTTTTATCCTTCCCGGGTAAAGAGGGGCAGCTGTTGATACCCAATTTTTCGCTAAGTATTTTTATGTACTCAAAATAGCATATACATGCATATATAAGCATTCCCAAGAATTTTGGTATTTTTCCTTATTTAAAATCAATTTATTGTCTATTTTAACAGTACAAAATCCAATAATTATTCCCAAAATTATCATTTTTGTGAATAACTTATTTTATTCTCATATTTACACAAAATATAATTAAGGTAATTTTTTGTATATTTTTTACAAATTTGTTTGGTATTTTTAAAGCTAATTGCATATAAAGGCAATTATAGCCTATTTTACGATTAATAGTGTTTTATAATTGTAAAATTAGTTCTAATATTTTTAAATTAATACATATGTATTATTAATTGGTTCAGCATCTTCAATTTTCTTTTAAAATCATTTTCACTATTTTTATAAAATAACAGGGGAAAAACTAGCTATTTCAATTTTGGCCACATTTCATTTCAATTATAGCCTCAATTTCATTTTAATCTTAAACCCAATTGGCCCCAATCCTAATGCCCAATTGGGCCAGCCCAATTCCAATTTAACCCAACCCCTGACCCATTAAACTAAACCCGCCCGGGATCCCTTTAAATCCAGGCCGTTGATCATTTTGATCAACGGCAACAATAACCCTTCCTTTTAATTCCAAACGACCTAACCCTAACCCTCATTCTCTCAGACAGCCGCCCCCAAACTCTCTCCTTCTCTCAAACTCTCCCTAGCACTCGAAACCCTAATCGCCTCCGCCATCTTCTCCGAGCAATCTCATCGGAGTCCATGGCTTCTCTGGCCATGGACATCCTGTGCTTACCTTCCTTTCCCCCCAAACCGTGGTTGTTCGAGATTTCGAGGCCTGACCTCGATAAAGTCCGTTCAGATCCGTTGTAGATCTGTGGTTCTATGGCTTCTCCGGCCATGTCCCGGTGTGTTCGAGCTTTAAGAGCCTAGCTATGGCTCAGATCTGTTCGAGACCAGACCCTTTCCACGCCTTCTCATTTCTAGGGTTTCTCAGAAACCCTAAACTATTCGAGGTTCTTTCTTTGTTTCTTTGCCTAGATCTGTGTTGAACCTATGCTATATTTGACGTTTTGAGTGTTTTCCCCAAGTTTCCTTTTCAAAATCTTTGGTTTTTCAAAATTAGGGTTTAACGTTTAATTATGATATAAGTCATCTAGAAATCCTGCCTATAGGACCTTAACGTTCATGTAATCAGTGCATATAGAAATCATGCCTATAGGGAATGCATATGCATTAGGCAAACTATAGGGTAATTAAATAATTACCTCTTCTTACCAGTTCTTAACAGACTTTTTAAAATCAGATATAGATATCATAGGATTCCGCATCAAGTTCGTCCGATTCTTCTTAAGCAATAACAATCTGTTAACTGGTCTCTAATGTCTTAATGTTTTCAGCCTCAATCTTTTGACAAAACTCTTTTGAATCAGTATACATTTGGGTTCTTCAAATCAACACCTCTTCTGAAATGGTTTCTTTCTAAAATTCTACCTAAACATTTTCCAACTAAGTTTTGGTCTTCCTGAAATTGTCTTTAAAACAGTTCTGCAGTTTACTCTTTCCTTAATTATTTCTGACTCTGGAACTCCTTTTATGGTTTATACTCATGATTCTCTTAAAACTTATTTCTAAACTGACTGCAATCTGTACTTTCCGGCATTAGACTACTTTTCTAGAACCAGTACTTTCTAAATTACTCGCTTAAAATACCTTAAGTTCTGACAATTGGATCCAAGTTGCCTAATGTGGGCTTCCTGTCTAAACGTATGTATCGAACCAGTCCGCTCACTGCTTAATTTTTAATTTTAAAGACCAAACCAGTATGTGTAAAGGCATGCTAAACTATATGTTATCTGATTTAGGGGGTTTTTGTGAGCCTTACCTATTTGTCTGTTCATTCCCCCTACTTGTTACTTGTTTTTGAATGTCGATTAGAATTTTTGTCCTTCAAACTCCATAAAGGCCCCCATCCCTTTCTTCCCTTTTTAGGATTAGAAGTCCTAATGCCCCGGGACTGATAGCTTGGGACGGGTAATAGCATGCAATAGGCAAACGATACAATTCCGCGCTCCAATACCTTAACGGGGTGGGAAAGGGTAGACATGGAGATGATGATTACATGATAACACTATGCGTACAATTGAGTACCAGTGTTGTGCGAATGATCCATGTAATATATAAACCTAGGACCCCCCTCCCTCTTTATTAGTTTAACAATTTTCTGAATCTTAAAAAGTTGTTGCACTTTTGACTTCTATTTTTCACATAATTTTCAGATTGTTCGCACTAAGTACTTGACTTCTTCCTACTTGCACTTTTAACTAAACTGCTCCTTCCCTAAAATTCAGCACTTTTTTAACCTTTTGTGCTCCTTATTTGTAATAGTTTTCTCGTATTTGCAATGCTTGCTTGTTTACTTGTTTGTTTGCATTCAAAGTCACAATTGTAGCATGGCCGGGAACCACACTAATGGATCTTGAGGGGTGCCTAACACCTTCCCCTCGAGATAATTTCTAGCCCTTACCCAAACTCTGGTTCTTCATCTCAAATTCTTCCTTAAAGTGTCCTAATGCACTATAATCATTAGGTGGCGACTCTTCAAACTAAAAAACCCAATTCTCGCAAGGGAATAGAGTTGTCCTCCCGAATGTCGTATACCCGATTCGGAACTCCGTTTTGGAAGAAAAAGGGGGCGTCGACAAACATCGATCCACTCTACTCCCGGTAAGGCAGGTTAGACGAAAATTCAACCCCGCCATCAATGATGCCGTCCACGAAGAGGTGGAGAAGCTATTAGAAAACGGCTCCATCCTGGAGCCGAAATACCCCAAGTGGATCACTAACGTAGTGATGGTCAAAAAGAAAAATGGAAAATGGCGAATGTGTGTAAACTTCACGGACTTGAACAAAGCGTGCCCGGAGGAGCTGTTGAGTTTTTTAGATGCGTACTCTGGCTATAACCAGATACTTATGGAAGAAGAGGACCAGGAGAAAACCACGTTCATCACCCACGAGGAACATATTTTTATAGGGTCATGCCATTTGGGCTGAAGAATGTAGGGGCTACATATCAAAGATTGGTCATAAAAATCTTCAAAGATCAGCTCGGCAGGACTATAGAGGTATATATCGACGACATACTGGTCAAATTCGTAAAGGCAGAGGACCATATCGACCATTTGAAGGAAGCTTTCGACATACTAAGACGGTACATAATGAAACTAAACCCAGAGAAATGCGTGTTTGGCATAACCTTGGAAAGTTCTTGGGCTTCTTAGTGTCACAATGGGGGATCCAGGTCAACCCAGACCAAATCAAAGCTAACGAAGGGTTACCAGAGCTCTTGACTACCAAGAAGCAAGTCCAAAGGTTGACTGGTCGAATCGCCGCCTTATCAAGATTCATCTCACGGTCATCTAACAGATGTCACAAATTTTTTTGGCGTACTAAAAAAAGATAACGACCTCGAGTGGACGTTAGAGTGCGTACAAGCTCTGCGAGAAATGAAGGCGTATCTGTCATCACCACCTCGGCTCTCAAAGCCTAAACTCGGGGAACATCTCCTTGTCTACCTGGCCATCTGCGAAGTAGCAATAAGTGCAGTCCTGATTCGAGAGAGAAAAGGTACGCAATCTCCTATTTATTACATTATCAAAACACTCGTCGATGCTGAGACGAGGTACCTGCACCTCGAGAAACTGGCCCTAGCACTTGTCATAGCTTCACAAAAGATTAGACCCTATTTCCAGTGCCACCCTATCTCGGTTGTTACCACCTTTCCCCTAATAGACAATTTACATAAACCCAAGCTATCGGGAAGGCTGGACAATGGGCCCATCAAGCTAAGCGAGAACGATATCACATATTAGTCGCGAAAACAACGATAATGTTGCAAGTGCTCACCGACTTCGTCGCAGACTTCAGCACAAAGATAAGGCTTGAGGTCAAGAAGGAAGCCGCCCAAGCTTCTCTCCAAACACAAGACCTCTAGTTCCTATACACCGATGGCGCATTCAACACTTCCGGATCCGGACTAGGACTCGTACTCGAGGTCCCCACCAGAGAAGTAATTCACCAGTCTATAAGATGCCTAGATACTAATAATGAGGCCGAGTATGAGGCTGTAATTCTAGGGTTGAGGCTAGCACTCAAGTATGGGGCGAAGCGGTTGAATTTATTGTGATGCCCAGCTCGTAGTCAACCAAGTCACAGGGACTTTCCAAATCAAAGAACAAATGTTGCAAAAATATCAGATCGAGATCTGCAAGCTGCTTCCCGAGTTCGACGAATGTCAGCTCGACCAGTTCCTACGTGCGTAGAATGTTGAAGCAGACAACCTCGCCAAATTGGCCGCAACCACCAAAAGGATCACGACCGGGGATAAAAGTGTAGTCCACCTCCTCACTCCATTGCTAGACCAAATCGAGGTAAGATCTGTAAGCTTAACTTGGGATTAGCACAATCGTATTATCGCCTACTTGCAGAACGACGTACTCCCAAACGACAAAATGGAAGCAATAAACTAAGAATGCAAGCAGCCAGATACAATCTCTTCCATAGCGACCTATATAGGAGGACATACGGCGGCCCTCTGGCGAAATGTTTGGGCCCAAACCTAACCCAGCGCATCCTCAAAGAAATCCATGAAGGCCATTGCAGCGCGCACTCTGGCAATCGAGCACTCGTTAGGTGTCTTATACGGGCGAATACTATTGGCCCACCATTAAAAAGGACGCCTTAGAATTCGTGAAGAAATGCGAACAATGTCATAAATATGCAATAATAATTCACCAAGCAGGCGAACATCTCCACTCAGTCACCTCTCCATGGTTGTTCATCAAGTGGGGAATGGACATCGTGGGCCCCCTCCCAGCAGGGCGAGGTAATGTATGATTCCTTTTGGTTTTAACTAACTATTTCTCTAAATGGGTGGAAGCATGAGCGTTCTCCCAAATACGAAACCAAGAAGTAATCACCTTTATATGGAGAAACATCATATGCCGATTTGGCCTACCCAAGGTGATCAGCTCGATAACGGACCCCAGTTCATGGGAAAGAAAACCCGTCAAATTCTTTGAGAAATGGCATATTAAGAGGATACTTTCAACCCCGTATCACCTGGTGGGTAACGGGCAGGAAGAATCCTCCAACAAGTCCAAATTAAACATCATGAAGAAAAAGCTCGAAGACGCAAAAGGACTGTGGCTGGAGTACTCCCAGAAGTATTATGGGCGTATAGAACTATCCTAAAGACGAGCACAGGAGACAACCGACTCTCTGGTCTATGGGACTGAAGCAGTCATACCAGTTGAAGTCGGAGAACCCAGCCTAAGGTACTCCCACGAAAGCGGTACTAGTAATGATGAGAGTAGAAGGCAGGAACTCGATGAGATCGACGAACAAAGAGATATGGCATATATAAGGATGGTCGCCTAAAAGCAGCAAGCAAAACGTTATTACAAAAAGAAAGAAAAAGTCCAGCCGCTCAAAGTCGGGGACTACGTACTCAAAGCCAAAACTCAAGCGAGCAAAGGCCCATGGGAAGGCAAACTGGAAACAAACTAGGACGGCCTGTACAAAATTACAGTCAAAGCTAGAGACAATGGAAGGAAAAAAATTACCGAACAATTGGAACATTAGCCACCTCAAATACTTCAACTTCTAAAAGGAAGAAGTGCCCCCAAGTCGTACTCTTTTTCCCTCACTTGAGTTTTGTCCCATTAGGGTTTTCTCAAGGAGGTTTTTAATGAGGCGACAAAAGGGACACTTCGAGTCGAAGTATGTGAAGAGGGACTATTTTTCTCTTTCATTTCCCGACTCCTCAAAACTCTCCAAGTCAAACAATGAAGGGACTTTGTAGACTGGGACTTGGACTAGAACATCAACCAATTCCCAGAATTTGTAACTTTCTCCAATCATATAATCAAAGCGACAACATCAAAGAAGCTTACATTTATAAGAAACACCAATCGGCCCTCGGCTGCGCCATTAATAGAAGGTTAAGTTCGATCCAGCTCGAATAACTCCTATCGACCCTCGATCACACATTAATAAGAGGTTAAATTCAACCCAGCTTGAACAACACCTATCGGCCCACGGCCATGCCATTAATAAAAGGTTAAGTTCAACCTAACTCGAACAACACCTATCGGTTCTCGGCCATACAATAATAAAACGTTAATTCCGACCCAGCTTGAACAACGCCTATCGGCCCATGGTCGCGCCATTAATAAGAGGTTAAGTTTGACCCAGCTTGAAAAACACCTATCGGCCCTCGACCGCACATTAAGAAAAGGTTAAGTTCGACCCAGCTCCAACAACACCAATCGGCCCTTAGACGCACCACTAATAGAAGGTTAAGTTTGACTCAGCTCGAACAACACCTATTAGCCCTCGGCCATACATTAATAAAAGGTTAAGTTTGACCCAGCTCGAACAATACTTATCGGCCCTCGGCCGCTCCTTAACGAAGGTTAGAATTTGACCAAGTTCGAATAATACCTACCGGTCCTCGGCCGCGATTTAAAGAGGTTAAAATTTGACCAAGTTCAAATAACACCTATCGGCCCTCGGCAACATTTTAATAGAAGGTTAATCTTAACCAAACAAGAAGCTAAGTCCGGCCAAGTTCAAACCTAACCGATCGGTCCGTAGACATACTCGATCTGTACAGGTAAAGGGGTAATTTGGCCCATAGCTATTCAACCCAAAGACTTTGATATTAATAAGACAACAACAAAAGTATGAAGGAGAAAAACACATAAAGTACAGGAACAAACCACGGCAGATAAGAAAGGTGCAAATGAAAGCAAAAACTAACTTTGATATTTATAGACAAAGCTTTCTTACAAAGGCTCTTGAAGACCCAACAAAAATACACAAAATTATAGAAACAAAATACTTTGGGCCATCGCCATCATGACCCATGACATCCTCACCACCCCGATCTTTAACGCCATCTCCCTCCTCGCCCGGAGGGTAAATAGAATCATACCAGGCCTCATCCTCAAGGTGATTTATAGCATTCTCACCGTTCTCATCTTCTTCACCAGAACGAGGCGTATCTGGTTTGTAGCCACAAGAAATTCGAGCCTTACGAGCCTTGACCCGAGCAGCCCCAAAGTCCATAGTAGGAATGGAGCAGCCACATGCAACTCACGAAGCACATCCAATCGGGCTTCGACATGAATCTATTCTTTATACAGCTCAAAGGGAACATTAGGAAATCCAGAAGCCGTAGATAAAGATGGCCGTGCAAGCAGTTTGGCCTTTTAGCCTCCAGAACGGCAACTTGATCATAAAAATCGGTGGTCTCTTTTTCCAACTCCCCAATCCTTTCATCGAGCCTTTCTTTTTTAGCCCTGGTCACGATAAGTCATTTTCTCGCTCAGAACGAAGGGTTTGGTTCAGCACTTCAAGAAACTTCACCCTCCTCTGAGCCTCCGACCGAGCAGACTCTACCTTATCAAGCTCCTCCTGTTTCTCGGCAACTTTGCCACTAAGAGCCTCTGCCTCAAACTGGCACTCTTCGTACTTACTCGGATAGCAAGACCAACAATGTTATTTGATAGAGTGTTGTCATTTATCATCTCGAGGATCGTACCCTCAACCTCAACACAAAGAAGACTGAGGGAAGGGACTATTTCCTTGGCGTTTACAAGAAGACTACGATCCATTGGGATTGTAATAGTCCTTGAGCCCCCTTCTAACCCCACCTCGATTTGGTAAGTCCCTCGTCAATCATCCTCAACTCGTTCAGATCCATATCGGAGTCAGATCCGACATCCTCTTCAGCAACGACCCACTCTCTATTATCAGTCGCAGAAGGGACATCCACTACGACCCTAGAAGACGAGGCCTCCTCTTGCCTCGGAAGTGCAAGGCCGTCATCATGCATCCCGCCCTCGACCGTCTCCCCTACGGGACATATCGATGCACTCGGAGCCCACCTCAATGCTCTCTCCAACATGCACTGTGGTCGTCTCTTGAAGAACGAGATCACCTTCTTCCAAGTCAACGGCTACTGACCTTTCTCCTCTCGCGTCCACAACTCTCCTCTTATGAGGCATTAGATTACCATCCTCAAGAGAGGTATCATCGTCCTCATCAATCAGTGAAAGTAGTCGAGGAGAAGAAGCAGAGGAAAAAACGGGGGCAAGTTCTTGGACTGCGGCAGCCGAAGAAGGGGTTGGCAAAGAAGCGGCAGTAGTCGCAATAAGGGCAAAAGCCGAAGGGCCAACAACCTTCCTCTGAAAGGATGGCACCGGTACCTGGCTCCTTCGAGAGAACACCTTTCCTGGAAAAGAAACAAACGTTAAAGTCAGCAAAACGATTTGTCACACAATGAAAAATGACATGTCAAAGGAAGAGCTGGTCTGAATTTCTTGATGAAACTCTGCCAGTCGCGGATCCCTACGATGTAGGGGGGGGGGGATTTGCTCGACCCAATCAGAAATGCACGTGACTAAAAGGGGAGACTGAGTGTTGGCTACAAGGAAAGAAAAATCCTTTCAACTAACTCCAAGTAAGTAAAAGAATGCAACTAAAAAATGAGCACTTACGTGTGTAATTCCAAGCCTTTGGAAAGCCATCAGTGTTGGCCACCACGTCCTCGGCCCTGATGTAGAAAAAATTGAGCCAGAACTGGCGACTGGCCTTATCGTCCAGCTTCACCACCAATCATTTGCCTCCACAAAGGCGAAGATTCATCATCGTCCCCCTATATAAGCTACGGGCAAAGAGATGAACCACATGCTGCAGCGTTAGCTCGACCCCGGCCAACTCAGCAAATTTGGTCAACATTCTAATAATTTGGTAGACGTACGACGCAAGCTGAGCAGGGCAGATGCCGTAGTGACGACAATTCCTCCTCCAATGGAAGTTGATCTCGTCCAATTTACACCTCAAATCAAGGTTATAAAACGGTCAATTGCAGTAGTAATACCCAACAAGAGTCAGGGTCGATTTACATAGGGAGCTATATATGGGAGCTAGGAGTATATATTATAGTACGTGAGTTTGAACTATCTCAATTTACACTTCCACAAATTGGGATTGTTTCTATGTATATTTTTAACTAAGATTGCATAGTTAAGAAATGAAACTAAGAAATTGTTTTTGTTGTTTTCAAGTTTTGTTAAAGCCTAGGGCTATGACCATCACCTAGGTGTTTGTCTAATGGGATATAAACCTTAACGCTTGTTTTGTTGATCGGGATGTATTATAGCTATCAAAACTCAATTACCCACTCAACACCTCTCGGTCAGAGAGTGATTTTGCCCAATTTGGCTTCCTCAAGTCCAAATGGGTATTGCTCAAA
The DNA here is from genome assembly GCF_001879085.1 of Nicotiana attenuata. Classification (NCBI taxonomy): domain Eukaryota; kingdom Viridiplantae; phylum Streptophyta; class Magnoliopsida; order Solanales; family Solanaceae; genus Nicotiana; species Nicotiana attenuata. The sequence continues at coordinate 94,810 of NW_017671763.1, forward strand.
ACGGTTGATAAAATCTCAAGTCGGGTTATTACTATCTCTAGGTTGAACCCTTTAATTGGGATTATCAATCTCTTGATTGACCCAATTTCTTGTTAGCCAAATTTTCCTAGACTAAGTCTCTCTTTCTCAAGTAGAGACTAAGTCAAATAGGCATGAACTATTATTTGCAACCATTTATTCCACAAATTAAAGCATGAACAAGGCTAAATAATAAACACCCAACCATAAATAAGTATCAAAACATCCATAAGGTTCACACACTAGGGTTGAGTCACAACCCTAGTAAAAATCTAGCTACTCATGCTTGAAATTGAAGAAATAGAAGAAGAGATGCTAATTAAACTCATATTGTAAAATCAAAATGATAAAATCTATGTTAAAGTATCCCAAAATATGAAAAACTACTAAAAGAAGTAAAGAGAAATGGCTACTATAGTTGTTGATGTCAAAAGTTGACCTAATTTATGAAGCTCGTCTATTTATGCAGGGCTAGAAATTTCGGACAAAAATGCCCTTCGGGAGGTTCTGCGGTCACACAATTCCATGTGCGGTCCGCAGATTTCTTCAACTAGTCAGGTGGAGCTATGCGGGTGCATAATTTTGATCTGCGGCCATGAGGAATTCTTTCTATGGTCCGTAGATTTGCCACTGTGGGTTGCACTTTGGTCATCTGCGGTCCACAAGGCACTACTTCTGCGGCCGCATAATTCCTGTGCGGTTCGCACTTTCGAGGATTTGGAAACTTGGAACTTTGCACATTCTCTGAACTTTGTTCCTAGCCATCTTTAGCAGCCGCACAATTCATGTGCGAACCGCACTTTGCACAAAGGTCTGCTGGCCTTTCCTTCATCATATGCGGTCCGCACTTGTGAGCTTCTGTGCCTTTTATGGCCTTGAGTTTAGATTACTCCTTTTTGAGTTGGATTTCATCTCAGGAGTCTATCTTCCAATATTCCTGCAATTTAGCACATTTCATTAGTTTCGGGAACACAACTAAACGCTTTTAGTCTAAAACAAAAGCTAAAATGCGCTAATAAGTAGTCAAAATCCCCACTTATCAACTCCCCCAAACTTAAGTCTTTGCTTTTCCTCAAGCAAATAAAATAGTTCCTGCCTCCAAAAGTTAAAGGACATTATAGCTAGCCACGGGTGAATCATTCACATCTCAGCTGGGACCAACAATTACCCCTACCACTCATGCATTATTGACAAGGCAACAAGTTAGACATTTATGCACATATAGCTCTAATGTGACATTCGAGCATCAAGTGTTGACTTTGCTCATCGAGGACTTTCGCTCTATCTTGTAGGTCATGGTGGATCCCAAACTCCTCCTCCTCTACTCTCCATTTTCCAAGCTCACTCAAGAATTTAGCATTAAATTTAAAAATTTACGAAAGGTTCACTCATCTCTCTCAAGAGAATGTCACAAGTACGGCTTCCGGTACCATAAGCTTTCCTCTCATGTAAATCACCACTAATGTATCTCACTCAGCTCAAAATCAAGTAAGACTTTTTCTTGGGATGTAATGAAGGCTTTTGGATTAGGAATTGATACAATATGGATAAAGGGTTACACCTTCCTTAAGCACTCCATCTTTCAATTCTCGACTCACACTTTGCCGATTCCTTGAGGCACTTTCTTTTCCTTGGGGGACTAGAGAGACTTAACATTGCTCTTTATTGATAATTTCATTCATATTTCTCCATGTTTGGGATCATTTCCTTTCTTTGAATCCCTTCAACTCTTTCATTTATTCACTTTTTTGCATTCTTCTTTTTGTTCTTTTCTTTTTTTGCCTTTCCTTCTCGTCATTTATTATTCTCTTTTTGTGTCTTGATACCTTTTTTCAATTTCCTCGTCTCTCCTCTAAACTTACATGTTTAGCCAATTGTTTCACATGAGTGTTAAGGAAAGCTCGGTTGCAAAGAGAAGGTCACTATAGAATGGGTAAAGGCTTGTAACATGGTTTCCAAAGGAGAAAGGCTAAAGGCTCGAAGGGGTTGACTAGGGATGACATCATCGGTAGGCAATAAAAAACTCAAACGGACCAAGGAAAACTTACAAGCACTTCTCAAGCCAAGGAAAACTTACGATTTCGCCTTAAAACACATTCGGAGCAAGTTCTAGACCTTTTGCACAAGTACTCGGACTAGCAACAAAGCATCTCACCCCTCACGCAACTAGATTGTTAAAGAGGATAGAGTCAAGGGCCCACAACGACCACATTCAAGATTGAAAGATCACTATGGTCCAATTAGACCACTCGATGGTATCGAAATCAACACAAGAGTCAAAAAGTCACTAACTAGAGCTATTTCCTTTTAAAAATTCTTGTCTCTAACCATACGCACGTAGTTAAATGTGTTGGTTCCTAATGAAGCATGTTTGACTCTTCGAGTTTGACTTAATCATGTCTATTTATTCATTATTACTACTATTATCACCTAAACACAAAACGGACTCATTCATTTAATAAGGTTGTCATGCCATCCATCGTTGGGACGAGTCACCCGGTTCACACACAAAACTACCTTTGGAAAGAACCGTGGCATTAAGAAAACTACAGGCTATTGTCTACTAAAATATAAAAAGAAGCTATTAAATAAAAAAAGAAGCTACTACATTAAATACTAACTAATAAGAAAACAAACATTAAGAGGCTACAAAATAAAAACTATTGAAAGTAGAACAAATTTACATAATAAGAGAAGATAGATAATATATACATCATGAGAGAAAGGAGAGAATATATACATAATAAGGAGAAAGAAGAAAATACTGTCCGTTATTACAAACCAATTGTCTCAGAATCATCAAAATAGATCAAATAACCTCCAACCCCTCCCCCCGAATAAAAATAAGCATTGTCCCCAATGCCTAACAAAATAAGAAGGAAGTGTAAGAGTGAAGAAGACTCCCTATGTCTCCTTGGACATCTCTGTGTCCACAACAACATCACCGCCCTCAATCTCCTCTAACTGGATCTCATCATCCTCAACTCTGGGAGTGGCTGGGTTGATGAACATCTGGCTCACCGCCTCAGCAGTGTCGGCAGCCAAGTCTGGCTCCTCAGACTGACCAGCTGGTGCCACTGGAGCTGGATCCATCGGCATGTCAAATGAAAGATCTCCAGCTGCTGCAATCTTGGTCACCTCTCGCCGGAGCTTGTTAACTGACTTCTTAGAAGCCTGGGACTTTCTTATTTTCTTTACTTCCTTTCCCAGCTCCTCAATCATTGCTCCATGTTGTACCAAAGTGTTCATTATGGTGGTCTGGTTCTCCTAGAGCTTATTCAATGTCTACTCCACTGTTGGAGGAATCTGGGGTGCTGGAATGGATGACTGCGCTGCAACAGTACTGGATATGTCAGACAGCTTTGCAGTGGCTATCTGCATCCAGTTGTTGAGGCTCGTTAGTCTGGGAGACTCGCAGCGCAGAAAGTGGAGCAATAGGCATAGGCACCGGCTTCAAATCTGAGGTGGAACCTGTGGTAGGAATAGCAGCGAGAACTGAAGATGGTGGTGGAGGCATCACAGCGGCACTGGCTGAATGCTCTGCTGAAGTAGATGGCATGTCAATGTCTCTGCAGCTACCACCGATGGCTCATCAGATTTGCCTATGGTAGTAGTCGGCTGACCCTTTCTCTTAGGGTTATGTGCATCCATCAATGAATACCATGAGAAAGGCTTCTTCGCCCGTACCTTCGTATCAAAATCTCTCGTCTCCACCCATGCATCCGTAAGATACTCAGTAATGGTTTTGGGATACGGGTAAGAGGTATCAACTTGCCTGGCGACCACAGATATGTTGGCCGACATCACGACACCCATATTGATCGGGTACCCGGCCATGATGGAGGCGACTAGAACTGCCCGCGAGATCGGAAGGTATGTCTCATTCTGACACGGGTCTAGTCGGCTGCATATGAAGGTCTGCCACCCCTTTACCTCAAAACTCAAGGTGTTTCTGTGAATAGACACACCTCATGTAATCCATGGTGGAGGTGGTCCAAGAGCTACTAACATCTCTGCCAACCAGGGATGGGCTGCCTCCCCGAGTGCACACTTCTCCAAGTATTGTGTGGGCTTGTTATCATCAAACCCCAAGTAGGTGTTCAACATATGCTGGTCAAAACGCACCTTTAGGTTCCTCACTTTTATTACCTTTGTCCTTTTCTTGATGTGCGCCACATTGGTGTAGAATACCCGGACAAGCTATTCCTCGCATCCACTACGCTCTAGGTGAACCACATCCACCCCTTCCACTCTCAGAACTGCCTTAAGACTGCCGGATTGTACCGTTCAAGATCTTTCAATTGAGACTGTCACTCAAGAGTGAGCGATCGCACTGTCCACCAATCTTGGAAGCTAGAGAAAGCAGCCAAACTAAAGAACCGGTCTTTCCACACCTCTTATTTCTTGACCTTTCAAGGCCGGCGACTGTAGCATCCCCCCTATTATCATCGGGGATGTCATCAACTGTAGTAGCTGGTGCCTCAGGAACTGGTGTAGAGGAGGGCTCGGAAGCCTGACTAGAACTTTCTGAACCCTCGGAAGTGCTCTAAGATGTGGAAGGCTTGTCCCTGAGTTGATACCTTCTTGGAGGTTTTGATTGGACAGCCGGCTGCTTTTCAACCGAGTTGCCCTTCGATGCTTCCCTAGACGGGACATAAGAACTGGACTCGTAGGGCTATGAATTTCTTCCTCGGCCGACTATGGCCTTCTTTGTTATAATCTTTTGTAGGGCGAGGGGTAAGACACTCTTTCCTCGACACCTGGAAAGTTCTCCCCTCCCCTTGGAAGTGTCACCTCTACCTCGGCGGCCGCAGATTTCAAATTTTACGAACAGGCGTTAATTATGAACCTAGGGCTTGACATTTTTGCACACTTTTGACATGGAATTAACAATTAAGCATGATAATAAATTCACCCATTCCCCTAGAGCATTTATCAATCTACCCACAACATATTCACCCCAAAAGATTATTCAAATCGATTCATAGACAAATGGTTCAAAATTCTACTAAAAATCTAAAAATTGAAAGAAGTTAATCAAGATGATGATGCATACCAGAGATGAATTTGCAAGAGATGAGTGATCGACAGTTGTTAGGCTTGTGAGCAACTAATTTAACACGAAATTTCAATTTTTAGTATTTTGGGGGCTTAGAGAGGGAAAAAGGGGAACATTGCCCATCAACCCCTATTTATAGTGAATGGGTTTTGGTAGGTGAAGGGGAGGTGAGTGCGGCCGCAAAATTCCTATTGCAGTTCGCACTCCATTACCTGGGGGCCTTATATGCCCTAGCATTTTGCGGACCGCAGAAAAAAATTGTGCGGCTGCAAGTTTTGTTGCCGACCGCAGAATTAGTGTTGCGGCCGCAGATCGACCATTTCTCTAACAGACCAACTTCAGAGAGTTGACAATTTCCACCTTCAACTTGTGCGGTCCGCAATGCAATTGTGAGGCCGCAGATCATCTTTTGTTGTAGCAATCAAAATTGTGCTGTCCGCACATTACAATTGCGGTCCGCAATGTTTTTCCACACTTAGCCAATTTCTGGGCACAATTCCTGTAAAGTACACTCATTCCTGCAACACACTTCAAATCTAGTTAGCACAAAAAATAACACCTAAATAAAAAAGAAGAAAAGAAAAGAAAATGGAACATGGGTTATCTCCCAAGAAGAGCTTGATTTAACTTCGCGGCACGATGTAGATTACCATCACTTGAAATGAATCACCGCCACAACGTGGCGATCACCAACTTTTCCCAAATAATGCTTCACCCGGTGACCATTGACTCGAAATACCTCATCATTTTTTGACCTCAAGTCCAATGGACCAAAGGGTGTCACACCCACAACTTCAAACGGGCCACTCCATTTAGACTTTAACCTTCCGGGAAACATCCTCAACAATGAGTTGAACAACAACACAAGATCACCCTCTATGAACTCTTTGTTGCAAATGGACTTGTCATGAAGATATTTCATCTTCCCTTTGTATAAGGACGAACTTGTGTATGCATGGTACCGAAATTCATCCAACTCATTCAAAAGTGCCACCCTCAATTTAGCGGCGACATCCCACTATGATTCAACTTCTTTAAATACCACATGGCTTTGTGCTCAAGTTCCACCGGAAGATGATAAGCTTTTACGAACACCTACCGATATGGAGACATTCTAATGGGTGTTTTGTAAGACGTACTATAAGCCTATAAAGCAACATCAAGTTTCTTGGACCAATCCGTCTGGTTAGCATTCACTGTTTTGGACAAATTACTCTTTATCTCCCGGTTGGAGACTTCCACTTGACCGCTTGCTTGTGGATGATAGGGAGTCGTGACTTTATGAGTGACACCATACTTGGTGAGTAAGGTGTCGAAGGCTTTGTTGCAAAAATGTGACCCCCTATCGCTTATGATAGCCCACGGAGTACCAAACCTTGTGAAAATATTCTTCTTCAAGAACGCAACCACACTTCTCGCCTCATTGTTGGGTAGATCAACGGCCTCAACCCATTTGGACATATAATCAACCGCGACCAAGATGTAGGTGTTTCCACAAGAACTCACAAAGGGACCCATGAAGTCAATACCCCACATATCAAAAAGATCAATCTCCAAAATGGTGGTTGATCTCGTCCAAGTTACACCTCTATTTAAGGTTATGAAACGGTTGATGCAATAGTAATACCTAACAAGGAGTCGGGGTCAATTTTCCACAAGGAGCTATGAATGGGACTTAGGGGTTTATATTATAGTGTATGAGCTTGAATTATATCAAATGGCACTTCCACAAACTTAGGTTGTTTCTAGGTCTAATTTAAATTAAGATTACAAACTAAGAATTGAAACTAGGCAATTGTTTTTGTTGTTGTTTTTCATATAATATAAAAGGCCTAGGGCTATGACCTTCACCTAGGTGTTTGCCTAATGGGTTGTAAACTTTAAAGCTTGTTTTATTGGTCGGGGTGTATTATATCTATCAATACTCAAGTACCCACTCAATACCTCTTAGTTAGAGAGTGATTTTGCCCAATTTGGCTTTCTCAAGTCCAAATGGGTATTGTGAGCACGTGATTTTTGCCCTACATGAATTATTCCCAAAAATTCAAACAAAATGATTTCTTTCATTATTTTACAATTTTGTGAATTTTGTGTTGCTTTCTGTTAATTGTTGCATTTTATTTGTGCATTTTAATGCATATGAAAATATAAAAATTACACTTGACATTTGCATTTAGGATTTAATTTCATATTTTAGGATTAATTAGTGGTTAATTTGTTTTAGAACAAAATATGAAGAAAATAACAAAAATAGTTCACTTTTGCATTTTTAATTGTTTAATTGTGAATTCGTCACGAAATAGATTTCAAACAATTTTAGGGATTAATTAGCTTAGTTTTGGAAATAAATTAGGTTTCATTTTACTTTTTTGCATTTTTATAAAATCAGAAAAATAAATAAAATACAAAAATGAAAACAATAAAAGGGGGAAATAAAAATAAAAGGGCTGCTTTGTTAAAAACCCATGAAGTGGGCTGCTATTCTAGCCCAAAAGGAATTACTCAAGTCAAACCATTCCCAGGCCAGCCCAAATACCCGGTCCAGTGCCATCTTAAACCCAAAACGACGTCGTTTCGACTCGTTGAATCTGAGCCATCCATCTCCGTAATCCAACGGCCCATGTTGATTCCTCACTTTAGTTAAAAATGTCCGAAAATCTCTCCAACCCTAAAAACATAAACTCTCTTCCTCGTACAAACCCTCCACTGTAACGCCGGTATATCGCCGCCCTCCCCCCACCATATCTCCGCCGCCCTCCGCCCTAACGCCGCCGGCCGAAAATCGCTGCCGCCGGCGGCGAAGGTCCAAACCACTCCAAAAATACACCCCTTACTCCTCTCTTCCTCCTCTTTCCAACCCCCAAAACCGCTTTCCCCAAATCCTAGCCAAACACTTCGAATTTTAGATCGAAGTTTTCCGGCCAACACACAAACTCATCCAATAACTCCCAAATTAACACCACAACAACCTCCTCACCCTCCTCATCCTTAATCCCAAACCAAAACTTTCCAAATCTCAATGAAATCTCTCCAATTTTAGATCTAGGGTTTCGAAAAGTGGACTGTCCAAATTTTCAAGAATTCGAAGGATTTTTTAATTAATGTTTTATAAACATGTAACATTAATTAAAAAATCAACTTTGATAAATCATTCAAGAAGAAGGAAAAATCAGTAAGTTCTTTTTAAATTGATTTCATTCATTTAGTTCTATATTTGTTTTTTTATTATTTTAGTTTAATTCTTGCTTATTTTTTTGTTTTGTTGGAATTAGTTTCAATTTTGTTTGATTTCAAGTTCATAATTTTGTTCTTCTTTAGTTACAATTTTATTTGTTTAATTCATGATTATTAGTTCATGATTTTAGTTCTTGATTTTTGATTTCAGTAAGTATCTGTTTGGTTCAGTGTTCATTTTGTCGATTAGTTACTTTAGGTTGTTAGTTGATTAATTCTTTGTTAATGTTAACTAAAGCATTAAGGTTGGTTAGTATTAATTAGAGTTAATTTTAGCTTTATTGATTGGTTATAGCTAATTAGGATTAACTATAGTTAAAACCTTAACTAAGGTAAAAAGGTTGGTTAGGTTAGTAATTTTGGGGGACATTCAAGGTAGTTTAGGCATTGAAAATGGCCCAGCTTGTTAAATTCAGTAATTCTAGAACTCAAACAAGGGTAGTTTAGGTTTTTCATAGCTAAAAGAACACCCTAGGGCCTTCTAGAAGGGGGCCTTAGTGTAAGTTTCTGCATTTTTAATGCAGTAACTTGGGCAACATGCTACAATTTTAGGATTAATAAGTAATTTCTGAAAATAAAAAGGGGGGAAAATGGGTAAATCTTTCTAGAATATTCTGCCCCATTTCTTGCCTATAAAGGCAGCCCCAATGCCTTCATTGGGAAGTTGGGATCTCTGAAAAATCCTTCAAAAATTAAAAAGTTTTGGCAGCCTAAAAAATTCCGCCCCCCCCCCCCCCAA